>NW_025544789.1:197985-266198 GCF_000003525.1 Blastomyces dermatitidis ER-3
AAAAGTCTTAAAATGAAAGAGATGTCTGTGTTAGATGACTCTCTGAATTCTGTGAATATAAAGAGAAAGCAGGCTTCTGACTGAGATATGAGCAAGGAAGTGAACACTCACCTCAATACCTTAGAGCCTGAAATATTAATGTATAAGAGACACTTGAGTAAGAATTGAGAGATAGCTGCAAAAGTGTTAGCAGACACAGAAGCTTCTACATAATATATTAATAATTATATAATCTGAAGATTGAAAGAAGTCTGCTGAGTGAAGAATCTCTGATATATAAGATTATCTGATAATCAATATTTGATATCATCTGCAAGAGTAAGAGCTCTCTTGCACTTCAGAGAATAATCTTGCTATATTTGAGTGTGAGAGCTGCAGAACATGAAATATAATCTTATTCTCAGACTTAATTAATTTCAAAGGTTCAATTCACAGATTCAATGATATACATGCTATATACAGTTAACTGATAGAAAGAAAATGATTCATACAATTCTATTAACTGATATAAGAAGAACATTTCATGTCTCTGATATAGAAGAATTAAATCTGCTTACACATCAATAAGCAAAGAGAATAATTCACAAGACCTCATTCAAAAGCATTCTATATGTCATACAGAACTCAGAAGTGAAGAAAATCAAGATAAAGAATATACAGAAGAACAAGCATATGAAGAAGCTTCTGAAGAAGTATAGAAAGATCTTTTGAACAGATCTTTCACTGAAATTATCACCAGAACAAGAATTTATACATGAGATTAACACAGAGAACACAAAACCAGTCAATCAGAATGTGTACTCTCTGTCATAAACATATCTTAAAGAATAGAAGTGTCAGATCACAGATCTTCTAGAATATGATCTCATACAACTCTTATTAAGTGTATGAGACTTTTCAGTTCTATTTATGAAAAAGGCAGATGAAGAGTGATGAATATATATCAATTATTAAGCACTCAATAAGCTTATAATCAAGAATGAATATTCACTATCACAGATTCAACAACAGTTGAATACAGTTGAAAATATCTGATATCTATCAAAGATTGATTTTCTCTCAGAATACTGATAGATCTGTGTAGATGAACTGTCAGTTCTGTAAACTGCATTTAATATATAATGAAGAAAGTTCAAATTTCTAGTAATACTATTCAGTCTGACAAATACACCTGTCATCTTTCAAATAATGATGAATATGATTCTTTATAAACAGAATGAAATCTCATGTCTCATATATCTCAATAATATTCTAGTCTTTTCAAACTCATACAATAAATATCTGAAGCATCTCAATAAAGTACTTATAACTCTGACAGAGTATAAGCTCTATATTAAATCAATCAAGTGTGTGTTTGAAACAGAAGAGTTGAAGTTTGTGAAATATGTAGTGAATAATGACTGTATACATCTCATTTCAGAGAAATTGAATATCATAGTGAATTAACTATGGCTGAGAAATGTACACTATGTACAACAGTTTCTTGAATTGATCTCATACTACTGCAGGTTCATCAAGGATTTCACATGAATATCTGCATCACTTTCAGATCTCTTAAGAGAAACAGATGCAAATCTGCAAAAGAAGAAGTTTCATTCAATCATCTGAAATACTGCATGTGAAGAGGCTTTTCTCACACTGAGAAAATATGTAATAATATTCTCAGTGCTTATTCAATCAGATTGTGATAAACCTTTCTACATTGAGACAGATGTATTTAAATGAGCTATCAGAGATACTCTTCTACAGATGAGCAAGAATGACAAGCTGCATTCAGTGACATATAATAATAGAAAACTATTGAGTGCTGAGCTCAATTATTCAGTGCATGAAAAGGAATTGCTAGTGATCAAGCACACACTGACATTGTGAAATAGATATATCAATAACAGGTATATAACAACAGTAATTATAGATTACAAAAGTCTTATCTATCTATAATTAATAATAAAATCTTTCAAATACTTAGCATGTTGAATCTCAGAGTTTTAAGTATACAATCTTTATATCAAATACTGAAAGAGATCAGACACTGTGATATCTGATATAATTAGTCATAGATCTGATTTCATGAGTGAGAGTTCTGTGAATCAGGTATAAGAAATATTCATATTAAACATACTGAGAGAATGCAAGAAATCAGAATAAGTGAACATTATAATCTCTCACTTAAAGAATGACAAGATGTCAGATAACAAGCATCTCATGAAAGTAGTAGAAGAGATGCTTTCAAACTTTAAGCTGAGAAAATTAGAAAATAATATTGTGCTCTACTGCAATCTAGAATACATAGAAGCTCTCTATCTAGAATCTTCATTTAGACATGACTTGATGACTCACATGTACAAGGAATTCAGCTACTTAGAAAGCTCTGAACTTATAAATATACTCAAATCAAGAGTATACTGATCAAGCATGGCTGAGGATATTCAGATATATACTTACAAGTGCTCAAATTGCCAGGTCATGAAAGAATTTAAGAAAGGATTAGAATATGAGAAAGTACAATATCAGATGAAGTGTACAATACAATTATTCAAACAATGAGAGATGAATCTCATAGACATATTACTGTGAACATCAAATGAAAATCAATAAATAATCACTGCTATTGATTACACTACTGGCTGACCAGTCATAAAAGCAGTTTCAGAGATGACAGAGAAGATGATAGCAAAGTTTCTATATGATAAGATCTATATTAACTATGAAATATCACACAAGATTCTAACTGATAACAGTGTGAATCTCATGAAAGAAGCAGTGAGGCATTTCATGAGTCAGTTATAGACAAGACATCATAGAATAATGTTATATCATCTGTGAATAAACAGGAAGATGAAATGCTTGAATGAAATCTTAAGCAACATGCTGATGAAATATCTAGTGAGCAAGTCTATGAGACTATAGAATAAATATCTCAGGCAGGTGCTATTAATCATGCAGATTCAACAGCATGCAGTCTCTAAGTGTTCATCATTCTACCTGTTGTATGAATTGCATCCGCACATTCCGGAGAATGCTTTGAAAAAGGTGAGAGAGGAAACAGCAGTTGCGGACACAACAGTCACAGATACAGAATCAAGATTGAAAGAGATCAGTCACACACGTGCAAAAGCTAACAAGTTACTCCTGAACTGAGCAATTCAATTAAAAAGAATACAAGACTCACTAGTTAAGAAATCAAGTCTTAAGATAAGAATGTGAGTTCTTGTACATAATGAGAGTTCTGAGAAGTTTCAATCTAGATGATTTGAGTCATATAAAATACTCAAATCACATTCTCTGAGAATATACACATTGAAAGAATCAGAGAGACAGATCTTACACAACTTAATTAATAATTCATAACTTATGAAAGCAAAGATATAAGATCTGAGCAGATTATAATTATTCACAGTACTATCATCAGTATTGAAAAAGAAGAAGCTTATAATTGAAAAGTCTTACAAAGTAAGAGAAATCATAGACACTTACAAATCAGATGATCTCACTTATTCTGATCTTTTCACAATTATAAGAAAAGAATGAGAAGAAATGAAGAAATCAGATAAATATCACACTTCAATAAGTAATGAGACTGTAGTCAGTCATATAATAACACACTGCAGACAGCAGGTGCAACATAATAAAAAGCAGTCTCAAAGCAGTAGACTTGTATATGAGTCAGATCACAGAAGAAAAAGAAATTCAGAGTTGAATTCAACTGTTTACATCAGTTTAATCACAGAGATCACAGAGAATGAACTATCTGAAACATTCATAAACATATGAAATCAAGTCATCTCAATCTCTGAGAACACTCAGAGATTGAGTGAGATTAGTTTCAATGAGCTGTTCACTGTAGTGATCTGAGTGAGTGAAGAGAGACAGTATAATGCATGAGACAGAATCATAAAAAATGAAAGCTGCTGAATCTAGTCACTGAATACTGTATTATATAGAGATTATATAAGAGTAGTGACTAGCAGATAAAGAAAAAGCATAAGAAAAGAGATGATGAATTAGTCATCAACTGTAAGAATCAGCTGTAAAAGACAAATATTATTATATACATCTCATTTATTTTTATATATCACATGTTAATCTATTTTCAACATCACATTATCTGAAAAACATCAAAAATAAAGAAAATCTCAAAACTCAAGGTCTGTAAGAAATTCAAGAGTTACAAGTCACTCTCACAATAACACTGCACATGTCTTCAATTTCTCTACTGCTCTATATACAACATTAATGTCATTTATTACAAGATTGACTGAAATGTCAATATAGAAATGCACATGTGTATACATAGAGAAATTGAAGAAGAGTGCAGAACCTGCAGAATCAGAAGTCAGAGCAGAGAGAGTAAAGGCAGAAGAAATGAAAGAGAGAGACACAGAATTGAATGAATAACAGAAGTCATTCAGAGTTAAACACTTATGACTCAGTGTGTGTATAATCTTTCTCACAGAGAAGAAAGAAGAAGTAATAGAAGAAGCTTGAGAGTGAGAGAGAGTAGTCTTAACAGTATTATCATCTTTGATTAAAATGGCCTCTGATGCTGAAGTAACTAAGAACTATTATTAGTATACAAAATTATAAAAACAGAGATAATAATTACTGAATAAACACTCACTGGTCTTAGAATTGTATGCATAATTACAACACACACAAGACTTCTCAGAAAGAGAGAGAGAGACACAGAGAAATACAGAAAGTAGAACATAGTATGTGAATGACTTATTCTTATAATGACATCTCAGATAAGGCATATAAGTCTCATATTCATAAGTGTAAAAGAGTACAATATTCATGTTTCTGTTTCTGAAAACACAGATATCTTTTATCTGTATTATAAAGTCAGACAACAGACATCAGAGAATAGACTGATACAGATCTATTATTTTGAAGAAATTCATCAGAGTAGATATTCTTATAATATTGAACTTTACAGTTATAAAAAGCTTCTTGATATCTGTGAATATTATAACTTCATACATAGCAAAACCTATAACAATTTCTTCTAAGAACAGAAAAATCAGCATCAGAAAGAAAAGATGAAAAAGAAAAAAGACTTATAATCTCAACACTGTTAAGAGAGAAAGTAATTCTCTGATATGAATAGATAATTATCTCATCATAAATATTTAAAATGAATATAATAATCAGCATCTGCAACTGAGCTTCAGATAGTTGTATTATACATTATCTTTGTACAATAAATCATTCTGAAAGTTGATAAGAAGAATGAGAGTGTACACACTGAGAGACATGATTTATTAAGCCTATGCAATATCTTCTTGA
The DNA here is from genome assembly GCF_000003525.1 of Blastomyces dermatitidis ER-3. NCBI lineage: Eukaryota > Fungi > Ascomycota > Eurotiomycetes > Onygenales > Ajellomycetaceae > Blastomyces > Blastomyces dermatitidis. Next base: position 203,275 of record NW_025544789.1, read on the forward strand.
AACAGGGAGAGCTAGTAACAAAAGCAGAGGTAGTAAAACCAGGGATCACGGGAACAGAGGTAGCAGGAGCGGGAGAACCAGACACAGGGACAAGTGTAGAAGATTGAGAAGTGGCAGAGAAAGAAACAGAGAAGAAAGCAGCAGAGAAAGAAGTAGTAGAAGAGATAAGAGAAGATGTGAGAGACTCAGTTATACATGACACAGATAATTTCTTCATTATCACATTCTTCAAGTTCTCAATTAAGAATGTAACATCAGATTCACTATTATCAGTGAATATGAATCTGTCAACACATAAAGATTCTACATGAATAAAAACAAACATATCAGCATCTGTGTTCACATAAAATTATGTCAGAAAACATGAGCAGAAACTCACTGAGAAGAAAACAGTCAGAGATGTATGAGAAGATGAAGAAGATATATTATCATTCATAATAATACATTATTCTGATGATTATTAGAAGATAAATAAGTTCTAATCATGTTTCATAATGTGTTACACTTACTGCTAATGAACTGCTCAGTATAAGTACTATAATAATACTTATTATGAGAACAGAGAGTCATTGCCAGAAATGCATATAATGTAATAGATGAACAGATAGAAAGAGTTGAATAAAAGAAGGAATAGAAATCTTGAATAATAATAGCATTTGATAATGATGAAATAAAGAAGATAATTGAAGAATGAAAAAAGTTAGTGAATGAGTGATGTAATATAGTGAAAGTTTCTTTGTGAGAGTGTATACAGAACACTAGCTGAATCAGGAATAGATTATACAATTGTGAAATGCTAGTGGTGAGCTAATCCACATGAAGCTAGGATGTACAACATGGTCACGTGGGCGTGACTGAATCTGGTGGGGGAGGATGTGGTTCAGAAGAACGTATGACTGTCGGATAATAACGCGGCCGCTTCCGAACTACTAGCGTACGCATATGAGTGTAAAGGGGCCATAGCGTACGCTAATTAATTTAGCGTACGAGATTACATATAAGAAGCCGGCGTACGCCTGTAATCGTACGCTGGCTTAAGCAACCTTTGAATCACACTCCAAGTGTTCATCATTCTACCTGTTGTATGGATTGCATCCGTGCATTCTGGAGAATGCTTTGGAAAAGGTGAGGAAGGGAACAGCAGTTGCAGATGCAGCAGAAACAGCAGTTGCGAATGCAACAGTCACAGATGCAGAATCAAGATTGAAAGAGATCAGCCACACACATGCAAAAGCTAACAAGTTACTCCTGAACTGAGCAATTCAATCAAAAAGAATACAAGACTCACTTATTAAGAAATTGAGTCTCAAGATGAGAATGTGAGTTCTCATATGTAACAAGAATTCTGAGAAGTTTCAATCTAGATAGTTTAAGTTATATAAAATACTCAAATCACATTCTCTGAGAATGTATGCATTGAAAGAATCAGAGAAATGAGTCTTATACAACTTAATCAATGATTCATGACTTATAAAAGTAAAGATGTAAGATCTGAGCAGATTATAATCATCTACAGTACTATCATCAGTGTTGAAAAAGAAGAAACTTACAATTGAAAAGTCTTGCAAAGTAAGAGAAATTATAGACATTTATAAACTAGATGATCTCACTTATTTCAATCTTTTCACAATTATAAGAAAAGAATGAGAAGAAATGAAGAAATCAGATGAATGTTACACTTTAATAAGTGATAAGACTGTAGCTGATTGTATAATAATGTGCTACAGACAGTGAGTGTAATATGACAAAGAGCAGTCTCAAAGTAACAGACTTGTACATGAGTTAGGTCACAGAAGAAAAAGGAATTCAGAGTTGAATTTGACTATTTACACCAGTTCAATCACAGAGACTATAGAGAACAAACTATCTGAAACATCTGTAAACATGTGAGACTAAGTCATCTCAATCTCTGAGAACACTTAGAGATCAGATGAGATTAGTTTCAATGAGTCATTCACTGTAGTAATCTAAGCAGGTGAAGAGAGACAGTATAATGCATGAGACAGAATTATAAAAGATAAAAGCTGCTGAACCTAGTCACTGAACACTGTATTATATAGAGATTATGTAAGAGTGATAACTAGCAGATAAAGAAAAAGTATAAGAAAAGAAATAATGAATTGATTATCAACTGTAAGAGTTGACTGCAAAAGATAAATATTATTATACATATTTCATTCATTTTCATATGTCACATGTTTAATCTATTTTCAACACCACATCACTTAAAAAACATCAAAAATAAAGGAAATCTCAAAACTTGAGATTTGTAAGAAATTTGAGAGCTGTAAGCTGCTCTTGTAATAACACTGTACATGTCTCTGATTTCTCTACCACTCTGTGTACAACATTAATGTCATTTATTGCAAGATTGACTGAAATGCTAATATAGAAATGCACACATGTATATGTAGAGAAATTGAAGAAGAGCGTGGGACTCACAGGATCAGAAGTCAGGGCAGAAGAGACAGAGACAGAAGAAATGAAAGAAGGAGATGCAGGACTGAATGAATGACAGCAGAAGTCACTTAAGACTGAACACTTACAACTCAGTATGTGCATAACCTTTCTCACAGAGAAGAGGGAGAGAGAGAAAGCAATGAAAGAAGCTTGAAAATGAGAGAGAGTAGTCTCAGTGATGTTGTTATCTTCAATCAGAATGATCTCTGATGCTGAAGTAATTAAGAATCATTATTAGTATACAAAAATTGCAAAAGCAGAGATAACAATTACTGAATAAACACTCACTGGTCTTAGAATTGTACATGTAATTACAATATGCACAAGGCTTCTCAGAAAGAGAGAGAGGGATATGAAAGAATGCAGAAAGCAGAACATAGTATGCAAACAGCTCATTCTTATAATGACATCTCAGACAAGGTATACAAGTCTCACATCTGTAAGTGTAAAAGAGTATAACATTTATATTTCTGTTTCTGAAAACATGAATATTCTTCATCTGTATCATGAAGTCAGATAACAATCATCAGAGAATAGACTGATACAGATTAATTATTCTGAAGATATTAGTCAGAGTGAACATACTCATAATATTGAATTTAATAGTCATGAAAAGTTTCTTAATGTCTGTGAATGTCATGACTTCATACATAGTAAAACTCATAATAATTTTCTCTAAGAACAGAAAAATAAGTGTCAGAAAGAAAAGATGAAAAAGAAAAAGACTTACAATTTTAACACTGTTGAGAGAGAGAATAATTCTCTGATATAAATGAACAATTATCTTATCATGAATATTTAAAATGAATGTAATAATCAGCATCTGTGACTGAGCTTCAGATAGTTATATTATATACTATCTTTGTATAATAAATTATTCTGAGAGTCAGTAAGAAGAATGAGAGTGTACATGCTGAGAGATGTGATTCACTGAGTCTATGCAATATTTTCTTGAAACAGGAAGAGCTAGTAATGAAGGCAGAGACAGTAAAACCAGAAGTAGCAGAAGTAGAGATTGCGGGAACAGAGGTAGCAGGAGTAGAAGAACCAGACACAGAGACAAGTGTAGAAGATTAAGAAGCAGCAGAGAAAGAAACAGAGAAGAAAGTAGCAGAGAAAGAAGTAGTAGAAGAGACAAGAGAGAACACAGAAGACTCAGTCACACATAATATAAGTAATTTCTTCATTATCACATTCTTCAAGTTCTTAATCAAGGATTTCACATCAGATTCACTATCATCAGTAGACACAGATCTGTCAACACATGAAGATTCTATATAAATAAAAATAAACATATCAGCATCTGCATTTATATAAAATCATATCAGAAAACATGATCAGAAACTCACTAAGAAGAAGAAACAGTCAAGAGTGTATAAGAAGATGAAGAAGATGTGTTATTATTCATGATAATACATTATTCTGATGATTATTAGAAGATAAACAAGTTCTGATTATATTTCACAATGTATTACACTTACTGCTAACAAACTGCTCAGTATAAGCACTATGATGATACTTGTTATGAGAATAGAGAGTCATTGCCAGAAATACATACAATATGATAGATGAACAGATAGAAAGAGTTGAACAGAAGAAGAAGTAGAAATCTTGAATAATAATAGCATTCAATGATAATGAAATGAAGAAGATGATTGAAGAATGAGAAAAGTTAGTGAATGAGTGATGTAATATAGTGAAAGTTTCTTTATGAGAGTGTATACAGAATGCTAGCTGAATCAGAAATAGGTCACACAATTGTGAAACACTAGTGGCAAGCTAATCCACATGAAGCTAGAGTGTACAATATGATCACATGAGCATGACTGAATCTGGTGAGGGAGAATGTGGTTCAGAAGAATGTACAACTGTCAGATAATACCGCGGCCGCTTCTGAACTACTAGTGTACATGTACAAGTGTAAAGGGGTCATAGCAGCTGCTAATTAAATTAGTGTACAATATTACAATATATAAGAAGCCGGCGTACGCCTGTAATCGTACGCTGGCTTAAGCAACCTTTGAATCACAAGAGAAAGCAGGCTTCTGACTAAGATACAGATAAGAATGAAGTGAATACTCATCTCAATATCTTGAGATCTAAAATGTTAATGTATAGAGAGCACTTGAATAAGAATTAAGAGATGACTATAAAAGTGTTAACAGACACAGAAGCTTCTACATAATATATTAATAATTATATAATTCAAAGACTGAAAGAGATTCACTGAGTGAAGAATTCTCAATACATAAGATTATCTGATAACTGATATTTAGTATTACTTATAAGAGTAAGAGTTTTCTTGTACTTTGAAGAATGATCTTGCTATATTTGAGTATAAGAGCTGCAGAATGTGAAATACAAGGTTATTCTTAAACTTAATTAGTTTTAAAGATTTAATTTGCAGATTTAATGACATATATATTATATACAGTTAACTGATAGAAAGAAAACAGTTCATACAATTCTACTAACTGATATAAGAAGAACATTTGACATCTCTGATATAGAAGAATTAAATCTACTTATATATTAATAAGTAAAGAGAATAATTTATAAGATCTCATCTGAAAGTATTCTGTATGTTATACAGAATCTGAAAGTGAAGAAAATCAAGATAAAGAATATATAGAAGAATAAGTGTATGAAGAAACTTCTGAAGAAGTATAAGAAGATCTTCTGAACAGATCTTTCACTGAAATTACTACTGAAATAAGAATTTGTACATGAGATTGACACAGAGGACATGAAATCAGTCAATCAAAATGTATACTCTCTAGACTGACCGTGTGACCGTGTCTGGGACCAGGACCAGATTTTTTGATAGTCTCATTATCAATTCGACTGATCCCATTACACAGTTTTAACATTAGATAGTAGTCTCATACTGTCTCAGTGAGACTTACTGTCTACTCTTGTCACATTTTCCAAATGAGATCATGATTTCCACTTCTTAATTTAAATTATTTTTATTGCTTTAAATGACTTTAAATCTCATTTGAGCATTACTAAAAAGCGTTACTTTTTAAAAAATTAAAAATAGTCTAAAAAAAACCTTAAAATGTCTAAAAATAGTAACTTTATGCCAAGAATGGGACTAAATGAGACTAAATGAGACCACTTTCTCATTTTTTTCAAGTCATGATTTCATTTTAAGATCTGATATATAGTCACTTTACATGTTTTTTTGATAGCCAGTCCCAGCGGGATTCACGCCAAGAAATGTATGGGATCAGACCAAATGAAATCAAACGTGAAATTCATGATTCTGACGGCCAGTCTAATACTCTCTGTCACAAACATATCTTAAAGAACATAAGTGTCAGATCACAGATCTTCTAGAATATAATCTTATACAATTCTTATCAAGTGTGTGAGACTTCTCAGTTCTATTCATGAAAAAGATGAGTGAGAAGTGATAGATATGTATCAATTATCAAGCACTTAACAAGCTTATAATTAAGAATGAATACTTATTATCACAGATATAACAACAACTTATTATCACAGATATAACAACAGTTAAATACAGTCAGAAATGCTTAATATTTATTAAAGATTAATCTTCTCTCAGAATATTAACAGATCTGTGTAAATGAACTCTCAGTATCACAAACTATATTTAATATACAATGAGAGAAGTTCAAATTCCTGATAATATTATTCAGTCTGATAAATACATCTATTATCTTTCAAATAATAATGAATATGATTCTTCATAAATAGAATAAAATCTTATATCTTGTATATCTGAATAATATTCTAGTCTTCTTAAACTTATATAATGAATATCTGAAGTATCTCAATGAAGTACTTATAACTCTGACAGAGTATAAACTCTATATTAAATTAACAAAGTATGTGTTTGAAATGAAAGAGTTGAAGTTCATAGAATATGTAGTGAGTAATGACTGTATATATCTCATTCTAAAGAAATTGAATATCACAGCAAATTGATCACAGCTAAGAAATGTATACTATATATAATAGTTTCTTAAGTTAGTCTTATATTACTGCAGATTTATTAAGAATTTCATATAAATATCTACATCACTTTCAGATCTCTTAAGAGAAATAGATGCAAATCTGTGAAAGAAGAAGTTTCATTCAATCATCTGAAATATTATATACAAAGAGATCTTTCTCATACTGAGAAAATGTATAATAATATTTTCAGTACTTATTCAATCAGATCATAATAAATCTTTCTATATTGAGATAAATGCATTTAAATAAGCTATCAAAGACACTCTTCTGCAGATGAATAAGAATGACAAGCTGCACTCAGTGACATATAATGATAGAAAACTATCAAGTATCAAGCTCAATTACTCAGTGCATGAAAAGAAATTACTAGTAATTAAGCACACAGTGATATTATGAGATAGATATATTAACAATGAGTATATAACAACAGTGATTACAGATTATAAAAGTCTTATCTATCTATAATTAATGATGAAATCTTTCAAACACTTAGTATGTTGAATCTCAGAGTTCTAAGTGTATAATCTTTATATTAAATACTGAAAGAGATTGAACACTGTGATATCTAATATAATCAGTTACAGATCTGATTTCATGAATAAGAGTTCTACAAATCAGATATAAGAGAAGTTTGTATTAAATACACTGAGAGAATACAAGAAATCAGAATGAGTGAACATAATAATCTCTCACTTGAAGAATGATAAGATATCAGATAATAAGCATCTTATAAAAGTAGTAGAAGAGACACTTCTAAACTTCAAGCTGAGAAAAGTAAAAAATGATATTATGCTTTACTGTGATCTAGAATATGCAGAAGCTCTCTATCTGAAACATTTATTTAGACATGACTTAATAACTCACATGTATAAGAAATTCAGTCACTTAGAAAGCTCTGAACTCATAAGTATACTTAAATCAAGAGTATATTAATCAAGTATAACTGAGAATATTTAAGCATATACTCACAAGTACCTGAATTGTTAGATTGTGAAAGAATCTAAGAAAGAGTTAGAATGTAAGAAAGTATAATATCAGATGAAATATATAATATAATCATTTGAATGATAAAAGATAAATCTCATAGACATATTACTGTGAACATCAAATGAAAACTATTCAATAATCACTGCTATTAACTACACTACTGACTGATCAGTTATAAAAGTAGTTTCAGAGATAATAAAGAAAGTAGTAGTAAAGTTTCTACATAATGAGATCTATATTAACTATGAAATACTGTATAAGATTCTAACTGATCATGATATGAATCTCATAGAAGAAGTAGTGAGGCATTTTATAAGTCAGTTATAGATAAGATATTATAGAACAATATTATATTATTCATAGATAAATAAGAAGATGAAATACTTAAATGAAATCTTAAGTAATATACTAATAAAATATCTAGTGAGCAAGTCTATAAGACTATGAGATGAATATCTCAGACAGGTACTATTAGTCATATGAATTTAACAGTATGCAGTCTTCAAGTGTTCATCATTCTATCTGTTATATGAATTGCATTCATGCATTTCAGAGAATGCTTTGAAAAAGATGAGAAAGAGAACAGTGATTGTGAATACAGCAGTTATGAACATAGTAGAAACAACAGTTGCAGATATAATAGTTGTGAATACAGCAGTCATGAATACAGAATCAAGATTGAAAGAGATCAGTTATGTACATATAAAAGCTAATAAGTTGCTTCTGAACTGAGCAATTCAATTGAACAGAATACAAGACTCACTAGTTAAGAAATTGAGTCTCAAGATAAGAATATAAATTCTTATATACAATGAGAGTTCTGAGAAGTTTCAATCTAGATGATTTAAGCTCTATAAAATACTCAAATCACATTTTCTGAGAATATATATATTGAAAGAATTAGAGAAACAGATCTTACACAACTTAATAAATCATTGATATTTTATAAAGACAAAAATACAAGATCTGAGTGAATTATAATTATTCACAGCACTATTATCAGTGTTGAAAAAGAAGAGACTTACAATTGAAAAGTCTTATAAAGTAAGAGAAATAATAGATATTTATAAATCAGATGATCTCACTTATTCTAATCTTTTTATAATTATAAGAAAAGAATAGAAAGTAATAGAGAAATCAGATAAATATTACATCTCAATAAGTAATAAGACTGTAGCTGATTATATAATAATACATAGACTGGCCGCTGGGATCATGAATTTCATGTTTGATTTCATTTGATCTGATCTCATACATTTCTTGATGTGAATCCCGCTGGCACTAATCATTAAATAAACATGCAAAGTGACTATATATCACATCTCAAAATGAAACCATGACTTGAAAAAAATGAGAAAGTAGTCTCATTTGGTTCCATTTGGTCCCATTCTTAGCATAAAGTAACTATTTTTAGATATTTTAAGGTTTTTTTTAGACTATTTTTAATTTTTTAAAAAGTAACACTTTTTGATAATGCTCAAATGAGATTTAAAGCCATTTAAAGCAATAAAAATAATTTAAATTGAGAAGTGAAAATCATGATCTCATTTGAAAAATGTAACAAGAGTAGACAGTAAGTCTCACTAAGACAGTATGAAACTACTATCTAATGTTAGAACTGTGTAATGGAATCTGTCAAATTGACAATGAGACTATCAAAAATTCTGGTCCTGGTCCCAGACACGGTCACACAGTCAGTCTAATAATACACTGTAGATAGCAGATGTAACACAGTAAAGAACAGTCTCAGAGTAGCAGACTTATACATAGACTGATCATGTAACTAGACTGGCCGGCGGGACCATGAATTTCACATTTGGTCCCATTTGGTCTGGTCTCATACATTTCTTGGTGTGAGTCCCACCAGAACCAAGCCTCAAAAAAATCTGAAAATGGACCATTTCTGAGAGAAATGGCGTGAAAAATGACCAGATTTAATTCAAGAACAGTGAAATGGGAGTAATTTTCCAGGATAAACTGTGAAAGATGATCATTCTTTCAAAATCAGAATGAGACTGAGACTGAAGATCAAAATCAGTCTCATTCAGTTCATTCAGTGATTGCTTATATAATCAGAATTTGGTAATGATTATTGATAATGCTCATGAAACAACTAAATACATTCTTGTGTAAGTTTATTCTTTACTTTCTCATGAAAACTACACTTCTCTGATATACTGTGATCAGAGGTATTAAACTGTCTGATAATTCTATGTTTTACAATCATGAGTTTCTTGATTGTTTCTTCTTGTAATTGTCTCTAATGATAGTGATAAATATCTTGACTTGAGTTGAACTTTTACTTCATTCCCACCCCTGTCAATGAAATTGTCAGAATATCACACATCATCAGTGCAACAGTTGAATATATACTCTCAACAATTTTTCATAACTCTAGAATTGATTTAGTGTGTAAATTTGTCAGATCATCTTAAAGATAGCAGTCAAATTCAGTTTTATAAGCATGTAGTTTTGCCTGATTTTCAGTTGCAATCAATATATACAAGTTCTGTTTCAAAGTTAGTATTATAGTTCTATGTGATATGAAGTGTTATCAAAGATTGTTACTTACTAGGGAATTGTATTTCACTGTCTTCACATCTCAAACATCTGCTTGTTCAAATCTCTGATAGTTAGCATTGTAGTAGTCTCAGGCTAATTTGACATATGAGTCTCATTCCTTCTCTGTTCAATCTTGAGAAGTGTAGATGTTAACTTGATAGAAGAGATCTAGTAGAGCTACTACAGCATAGTACTCTGCAAAAGATTGTTTCATTTTGCTGTAGTAATATACCAGTTTATTCCTTGCAGTAACAATAGCCTGCACTATAGCATCATCTCAGACTGAATTTCTTTTTGAGTGATTCAACTGCTTCTCAAGATGAGTAAATAAACTGTTATACACTCACCAGACTGACTGCAGCATTGATGTACAAGTGATTAAGACTGTCTTTATTATCTTATAAAACTGAAATAGTAAATTAATCACATATTTCAACTGAGTTCACTTCATATCAGAAAGTTTCAATATCTGAATCTTTTCTCAATCAGAGTGTTGCACTCAATGATCAATCATCTGATACAATTGAAGAGTCTGAACAGTCATCTTATATATTGAACTTCACTGTGTTCTAACATTCTGTATCATATTCAGTGATGTGACTGATTTGTTTGTTTATTGAATATCATGAAATTGTTATTATTATTTAGAAGAGATACAAATCACATTAGCAATGTTTCAAATCTATGATATTTAAATTATTAGTCAATCTATTCAAAATTAATAGTAGCATTATCAAAAAACATTATCAAAAAGCAATATTAAAAAGTGTTGTCAAAAAACATTATCTTTTACAAAGTGAATGCAAAAGTTACTTGAGTAATCACTTTCATCTCATTCTCATCTCAAGAATCAGTCATCTCATTATTCTTTGCCTCAATGTTAAGATTCTTTATCAGTGTTTATATCACAAGTTGAACCACATGAGCAATGCAGAAGATATGACCTTGTTTACTATTTCAGGAATGCAAAGCCAATTTTTGCTTCAAGCTCTTCATCATAGTGTAGTTATTCGCAGCATTGTCAGTTGTAATTGCAAGAAGACTGAGACTAATATCTCAATAGTCATTTTTAATCACAGTTATTAATATCTCTGTTATATAATCCCCAGTATGACTACTGATCAATGATTTAAATTCAATTAATGTCTCTTGATAAGTTCAGTTCTCATCAATATAATAACATGTAACTCTCATAAATGTAAGATTGTTTATACTAGTTCATGCATTCACTGTGAGAGACACTCTTTGATGATTCTTCAACTCTGATTCTAGATGTTGTATATTGACTTTGTAGTGTGTCTTAAGGTTGGACTGAAGACAGAATCAATGTGAAATATGAAGATTTGAATTAAGTATTTGAAGAAGTGTTCAGAATTCAGGGTTTTCAATTGATCAAAGAGAAAGATTCAGAGATATACACATGTGAAGTAATTGTTCACAGAAGTTATCAGATAAGAGTTGTGAAATCAGAGTACTGATATGAGATCATTTTCACATGATTTTCTTCAAATTAGAAAGTTAGTGTTATCAAAAATTGTTATCTGATAGAGCAACTTACCAGCTCAGTAGTAATTTTCTGATTATTTTCCTTTTATTGTCTGCATTCTGATAACTTCAGATGTCAGGAAATTTCTTCAGAGTTATAATCAGTTTATGATGAATGTTTCTGAATGAAGTTGCAGTGATTACAGTAAAGAGATGACTCTTCAGTAATCTGCAATATAATCTGTTAATAATTATTCTATAGTTCATCTCAATGTTTGTGTTGAGTTTTTCATAAATTTCATGACCTGAAATCAGATGTGAAGAATGAAGTGATCATTTATTATGATTAAAAGAGAGCATTCTGTGTTGAATTGTAAACAATGTAGACTTTGTAATTCACAGTGATTTCTTGAAGAGTTTATGAATCTTCAATAGAAGTAAAAGAAGTGAAAGAAGTGAATTCAGAAGATATGATAATAATTTGAGAAAGATGACAATTTATTTTCAATAACTGATCACTGATGTGTGTAAGAAGAATTAATATAAGAGAAAATAATCTTGTTTCTTAGCTTAGTTATAATTTTAGTACTAACTCAGATTGAATATCATTGATGTATAAAAGTAAATAAATAATCTTGATTAATCTCTGTCATATTTCTTGAAATATATTAATATTATGAAAGAGAGTGTTATCAAATTGCATTATCAGATAATATCATTAAAAATATATTAATATTGTGAATATCAATGTTGAAAAAATATTGATACTTATACATTATAGTGATTTGTGAATCATGATAGTTAAATATATATATATATATATATCATTTCTGACTTGATTACAACTTGTACAATAATTTTTGAAAACTCAAAATCAATTTTAATTATTAATAATTAAAAACTTAAACTTATAACTAACTAATATAAAAAGAAAAAAATCTATTTCTTCTCTTTCTCATTCTTCTTATCATTCTTCATAATTCACTTCTCATTCTTCTTCTTCTTCTTCTTCTTCTTCTTCTTCTTCTTCTCATCTGAGATGATAATTATCTCAAAATCTTCCTCTGCTGCCTTCTCAGAGAAGGGTTCTCACTGCTCTCTCTCAGCCAGGTCAATCTGCATCTCAAAATCCTGCATTTTCTGATCTACTGTCTCAGGTTTCACCTCAGCAGTAAGCAGATTGATATGCTCAGAGAGCAGGGCTGTCTTCTCAATGTTCTGAATCATGAAGTGCATTCAAGATCTGAACAAGGCCTTAATTCCCTCCTTCTCTGTCAGCTTCTGCTAATCAATTAGAGAACAGAAGTATTATCAAAAATCATTATCTCTCAATAAAAGACTTATCAGTTTTGACTTCTTTGTCTCTCACTTCAATATCTTCTCAATCTTCTTCTGTCATCACTTATTTACAGTAATACTCTTCTTCTCCCTCTCTCTCTTCACCTTGATCTTAAATCATTCTCAGAACTTCTCCTAGTCTCATCACTGCTGCATGAGGCTCTTCACTGTCTTCTTTTTCAATCTCTCACAGATAGCATCATCTGCATTATTTCTATACTTAGTTCAGTCTAAATCTATCAGAAGTATTACTTAAAATTATTATCATTCTACTCTCTTACAGAGCCTCTTCAAGGCATTATAACATGTCTTGTGATCTGTCTTCTCATACTTGAACATCTTCTTCTCCTCTCTCTTCAATCTGTGATGGCGCTCACGCGCCTTGATGGTCCGCAGAACCGCAGAATATTTAAAGAGAGATAACATGATTGGTTTTGATGAGTGTTAAGAAAAGGTGAAGGCAGACAATAATATAATGATAATGATGATGATAATGATGATGATGATGATAATGATGATGATGATGATAATGATGATGATGATAATAATAATGATGATGATAGTGATAATGATAATAATGATGATGATGATGATGATGATGATAATGATGAAAGAGAGAGTGCATCGGAATATATTATTAACTTATCAAACATAAAGAGACAAAGAAACTATTAACAGCTTTCAGAGATGTACAGAAATGACTACAGTGTTACATAGCAACATTATCTTCATTCAATGCATGCACTATTGATATTCTTTGTATGCATTTATTATATAATCTATATCAGGGATACATGCAGAAAACAGATCTTTATTGCTAGAGAGAATGATTACAGCAATTCTCTGTTTTCATATTATAAAGATAAGTTATTCTCATTTCTTTCTTCTCTCTTTTCTCTTCTTCTTCAACTCATCACTAAGTCCAAGCTGGTATGAAAACTATTAAAACACTCATAGAAACTCTCAAATTGAAGAGTATAAACTAATCAAATTTTAAATGCAGATGAATTAAAATAATTCAATAATATTAATTATTCATCTCTCTCTTAATAAAACAACAGTTATGTCTTCTCCTCCCTCTTCAAATGAAACATGGCTCGCGAAAAGCGAGTACCACACCAGGCCATAATGACCAACACAGCCCCAGCACGCAGGGCTGCATACACACAGTGTATGCTGGACTGAGAGACTGCATGGGTTACAAACTGACAGCAGCATCTCAGAGAGAGTCATGCAGCGTGAAAAAGCTGCAACTCTCAGTCACATGCATAGAGAATGAATCACTGCAGTAAGTGCATGTGCATTGCATGAAAGTAACACTTTTTGATAACACTCAGTCTCTGATATCATGAAAATAGAGTCTCTCTGTGAGATTCATTTTTATCAGAAGTTAAGAAATCTTATATTCCTCAAGATCATCTTCACGCGCCTTATTCATGAAATCAATGAGAGAAATCATTGATTTCAGTGTTCTGTTCTTGATGTTATTCAAGTAGCAGCAGAGTTCACTCTGACCACACTTTTTAAGTGTATGTTTTCTAATTATTCACATTTATACAGATATATACTGATTATTTGTTAGATGATGTTAAGACAATGACTCATTATGACTGTGTTACTCTCACTGTGAGAGATACATGATTGATGATGAATATTATGAAGACTCTGAGAAGTGAGTATTTTAAGAGTGCTGTGACCCTGCAATCTTGATTTTTTTTGTTTTTATTTTTTATTTTTTTCTTTTTCTGTTCTTTTTTTTTTTTTTAATATGATTTTTTCTTGTGTTTGTTTTGTTTTTTGTTTTTTATTTTTTTTTGTATTTTATGTTTTTTTCATAATTAAAATTATATGAATTATGATCTGTGTTCAGAAAAGTAATGATATTTAATAATACTCTCTATTGAATTTTCAACAAATGAGTACTATGTTATGATATTGTGTAAGTGAGAAGTGATTTTATAATCTCATTTAATGTCATTCTCAATAATGAGATCAGAATGAAAATGTGACTAAGAATTCAAACATATTCTTTATTCAGAACTAGATTTTTATTTGAAAAGTGAATCTGAGATCTTTAATATTTGAAATAACATGATTTGAGATCAATATGATGAACACAAACCATGACCAGAAGTAATGCTTTTAGGCAATGTGACAACTGTAAAGTTTGGTCCTGGTCTCAGACACGGTCACATGGTCAGTCTACATGTAACTGTGTCTGAGATCAGAATCAGATTTTTTAATAGTTTTATTATCAATTTAACTAATCTCATTACACAGTTTTAATATTAGATAGTAGTTTCATACTGTTTCAGTGAGACTTACTGTCTACTCTTATCACATTTTTTAAATGAGATTATGATTTTCACTTCTCAATTTAAATTATTTTTATTGCTTTAAATGACTTTAAATCTCATTTAAGTGTTATTAAAAAGCATTACTTTTTAAAAAATTAAAAATAGTCTAAAGAAAACCTTAAAATGTCTAAAAATAGTAACTTTATATCAAGAATGAAATTAAATGAGATTAAATAAGATCACTTTCTTATTTTTTTCAAGTCATGATTTCATTTTAAGATCTGATATATAGTCACTTTACATGTTTTTTTAATAACTAGTCCCAGCGGAATTCATGCCAAGAAATGTATGAGACTAGACTAAATGAGATCAAACGTGAAATTCATGATTTCAGCGGTCAGTCTACTTACACATGAATCAGATTACAGAAAAAAAAGAGATTCAGAGTTGAATTCAACTATTTACATCAGTTCAATCACAGAGATAATAGAGAATAAAGCATCTGAAACATTCACAGACATGTAAGATTAAGTTATCTCAATCTCTGAGAATACTCAGAGATTAGATAAAATTAGTTTCAATGAGCTGTTCACTGTAGTAGTCTGAGCAGGTGAAGAGAGACAGTATAATGCATAAGACAGAATTATAAAAGATGAAAGCTGCTGAATCTAGTCACTGAACACTGTACTATATAGAGATTGTGTAAGAGTAGTGACTAGCAGATAAAGAAAAAGTATAAGAGAAGAAAAGAAATAATGAATAATAAATTAATTATCAACTATAAGAGTAAGCTGTAAAAAGAAAAATGTTATTATACACATCTCATTCATTTTCATATATTACATATTTAATCTATTTCCAACATCACATCATCTGAAAAACATTAAAAATAAAGAAAATCTTAAAACTTGAGATCTGTAAGAGATTCAAAAGCTGTAAGCTACTCTTATAACAATGCTGTATATATCTTCAATTCCTCTACTGCTCTATGTACAATATTAATGTTATTTATCCCAAGATTGGCTGAAATGTCAATATAGAAATATGTATATATGAAAGTAGAAAAATTGAAAGAGAGTATAAAACCTGCAGAATCAGAAGTCAGAACAGAGAGAGCAGAGATAGAAGAAACTGAAGAAGAAGAGAATACAGAACTAAATAAATAACAGTAAGAGTCACTCAGAACTGAATACTTATAACTCAGTGTGTACTAGACTGATTATGTGACCGTGTCTGAGATCAGAATCAGAATTTTTGATAATCTCATTATCATTTTAACTGATCTCATTACACAGTTTTAATATTAGATAGTAGTCTCATACTGTTTCAGTGAGACTTACTGTCTACTCTTATCACATTTTTCAAATGAGATCATGATTTTAACTTCTCAATTTAAATTATTTTTATTGCTTTAAATAACTTTAAATCTCATTTAAGTGTTATCAAAAAGCGTTACTTTTTAAAAAATTAAAAATAGTCTAAAAAAACCTTAAAATGTCTAAAAATAGTAACTTTATGTCAAGAATAGAACTAAATAAGATCAAATGAAATCACTTTCTCATTTTTTTTAAGTCATGATTTCATTTTGAGATCTGATATATAGTCACTTTGCATGTTTTTTTAATGCCTAGTCTCAGCGGGATTCACATCAAGAAATGTATGAGATCAGATTAAATGAGATTAAATGTGAAATTTATAATCTCAGTAGTTAGTCTAGTATGTACACAACCTTCTCTGCAGAAGAGAAAGAGAAAGTGATGAGAGAAGCTTGAGAGTAAAAGAGAATAATCTCAGTGATATTATTATCTTCAATTAAAATGATCTTTGACATCAGAGTAACTAAGAATCATTATTAATATATAAAATCATAAAATCAGAGATAGAAATAGTTATTAAATGAACATCTGCTGATCTTAGAGTT
Source organism: Blastomyces dermatitidis ER-3 (assembly GCF_000003525.1). Taxonomy (NCBI): domain Eukaryota; kingdom Fungi; phylum Ascomycota; class Eurotiomycetes; order Onygenales; family Ajellomycetaceae; genus Blastomyces; species Blastomyces dermatitidis. The sequence continues at coordinate 220,312 of NW_025544789.1, forward strand.
GTACACACAATTACAATATACATAAGACTTCTCAGAAAGAGAGAGAGAGACACAGAGAAATACAGAAAACAGAATACAGTACATCAACAGCTTATTTTCATGATAATATTTCAGATAAGACATACAAGTCTTATATCTATGAGTGTAAAAGAGTACAATATCTGTGTTTCTATTCTCAAAAACATAGATATCTCTCACCTGCATCATGAAGTAAGATAATAAATACTAGAGAATAGGCTGATATGAATTGATTATCTCAAAGATATTTATCAGAGCAGATGTACTTATAATATTGAATTTAACAACTATAAAAAGTTTCTTAGTATCTGTAGATGTCATGACTTTATGCATGATAAAACTCATAATAATTTCTCTTAGAAAAATTAGCATTAGAAGAAAAGATGAAAAAGAAAAGACTTACACTCTTAATACTGTTAAGAAGAGAGATAATTCTCTGATATAAATATATAATTATCTCATTATAAATACTTAAAATAAACATAATAATCAGTGTCTGTAACTGAGCTTCAGATAGTTATATTATATACAGTCTTTATATAATAAATTATTCTAGAGATTGATAAAAAGAGTGAAAGTGTATATACTGAGAAATGTGATTTACTAAGTCTATGTAATATCTTCTTAAAACAGAGAGAGCTGATAATAATAGCAGAAGTAGCAGAGACAGAGAGAGTAGAAGTAGTAGAAGTAGAAGTAGCAGAAGTAGAGATTACAGAAATAGAGATAGCAGAAGTGAGAGAATCAGACATAGAGATAAGTGTAGAAGATTGAGAGAAGATAGTAGAGAAAGAAATAAAGAGAGTAAAGAGAGATATAAAAGACTCAGTTATATATAACACAGATAACTTCTTCATTATTATATTCTTCAAGTTCTTAATTAATAATTTAATATTGAGTTCACTATTATTAGTGAATACAGATCTGTTAACATGTGAAGATTTTATATAAATAAAAACAAACATATCAGTATCAGTATTTATATAGAATTATGTCAGAAAACATGATCAGAAGCTCACTAAAAAGAAAAATAATTAAAAGTGTATAAGAAGATAAAGAAGATATGCTATTTATAATAATATATTCTGATAATTCTTAGAAGAAAAACAAGTTCTGATCACATTTCACAATGTGTTATACTTACTGCTAATGAACTACCTGATATAATCACTATAATAACACTTAGTATAAGAATAAGAGATTATCATCAAAAACATATATAATGTGATAGATGAACAGATGAAAGGTGTTAAATAGAAGAAGAAGTAGAAATCTTAAATAAGATAGTAATATTCAAGAATAACAATAATAAAGAAGATGATTGAAGAATGAAAAAAGTTAGTGAATGAGTAATATAATACAGTGAAAGTTTCGCCTCAGTGACTGAATGATTAATGCGGCCACCTGATAGCACCTTGGCATGAGAAATCAAGATGCGTGAGTTCGAAACCCGCAGAGAATACATTAAATCCGGAACTCAAGCATCTCAGGTTTCTAATAAATACAGAGATGTACAAATTGCTTCAATGAATCACTCTATATTTCTGAGCTGAGAAGTTATTATTGTATGTATCTAATTGTCACTTCTTTGTATTTTTCTATGTTCTTGTTATCTTAGCAGAGTCTCAACACCTGTATTTCCTTCTGTATAATTAACACTTAACCTGTATTTAACATCACACAAGGACTCATCATAAGCTCCGCTTGCATATGAGTATAATGAAATAATAATAATAATAATAATAACAGTGAAAGTTTCTTTGTGAGAGTATAAGAAGAATGCTAGTCAGATTCAGAATAGACTGTATAATTATAAATACTAGTAGTACACTAATCTGTATAAAGTTAGAGCTTATATTATAATTATATGAGTGTGACTGAATCTGATAAGAGAGAATATAATTCAGAAGAATGTATAACTAGACTAGTCACTGAAATTATGAATTTCATGTTTAGTTTCATTTGATCTGATCTCATACATTTCTTAGCATGAATCTCACTAAGACTAATTATTAAATAAACATGTAAAGTGACTATATATCAGATCTCAAAATGAAATCATAACTTGAAAAAAATGAGAAAGTGATCTCATTTAATCTTATTTAGTCTCATTCTTAGCATAAAGTTACTATTTTTAGACATTTTAAGGTTTTTTTTAGACTATTTTTAATTTTTTAAAAAGTAACACTTTTTGATAACACTCAAATGAGATTAAAAGTTATTTAAAGCAATAAAAATAATTTAAATTGAGAAGTGAAAATCATGATCTTATTTGAAAAATATAATAAGAGTAGACAGTAAGTCTTACTGAGACAGTATGAGACTACTATCTAATGTTAGAACTGTGTAATGAAATCTGTTAAATTGATAATGAAACTATTAAAAATTCTGGTTCTGATCTCAGACACGGTCACACAATCAGTCTATGTATAACTACTGAATAATAATACAGTCACTTCTGAACATGCTTATAAATGTAAAGAGATCATAGCAGCCACTAATTAATTTAGTATAATGTATATAGAAAGCCGGCGTACGCCTGTAATTATATACTGGCTCAAGAAACCTTTGTATTACATATAAGAGATAGAAATAGAAGTAAAGAATCTGTAATAAGTGAGATTTCTTATATACTTTTCTCTCTCTAGAACTTTATCTGTGAAGTTTTATACTAAGTAATTTCATAGAATCAGACTCAGTACTATAGTGATACTTACTAAAAATTCTTTATATCTATAAAAAATCTCAGTGAGAAAAAAATATCTTATTATTATAAGAGAAAAGAGTTTATTACATAGTTTCTTATTTTATAAGATTTTTTATAATTTACATATTTTTCTCTGACTATTATATATAGACTGATTATGTGACCATGTCTGAGATTAAAACTAGAATATTTAATAATTTTATTATTAATTTAACTGATCTCATTACACAGTTTTAAGATTAGATAGTAGTCTTATACTATTTTCATAAGACTTACTATCTACTCTTATCACATTTTTTAAATAAGATCATGATTTCTACTTCTCAATTTAAATTCTTTTTATTGATTAAATGACTTTAAATCTTATTTGAGTATTATTAAAAAGCATTACTTTTTAAAAAATTAAAAATAGTGTAAAAAAATCTTAAAATGTCTAAAAATAGTAACTTTATATCAAGAATAGAACTAAATGAAATTAAATGAGATTGTAAGAGGTTTACGCCGAATAGATCAGTATAATATATAGGTCTTATATAACAAAGTGAAAAATGTTAGAGAAGAAAAGAAAGAGAAAGTGTGAGAATTGATAATTGAAGTGAATATTTATATGCATATACAATAATATATGCAGTAAAGCTTTGAAGTAGAAGAATAGAAATTTCATAGGTTTTCAGCTGAGAATCAGTGACTGAGAATCAGAATGATAGAAATCTGTGAAGTGTAACAGAATAGTCTATATAATTGATCAGGCACAGCCTGTTACATTAGCTCTTTCTTTTTAGAAGTGATATAGAGTCGTAGATGTGTAGTTCTTATCAGTTAAGAGCTGCTGTCTTAGATAATGCAGAGCTCAGAGTTCAGATCAGATAATTATAGCTGACTCATTTCACAAGATATTATCAGCTGTAGCTGTGAGATCTCTTATCAAGAATATCTTCAATCTCTCACTCAAGTTCATTGTCTTCTTCTATGATCTCTGATAACTGTCAATTGAAAGTCAGTTGAGAAGAGAACAGATCAGTGATGATATAATAAAGTAAGCTTATATAAAAGATATCATGAATTTCTGATAATATATTAAGATAGTAATTATGACTGTCTAGAACTTCTATCACTTTATATTTGATATAGTAATAATTCAGTGTATGAGATGAATATGTGATTTGTATGTTCTTAAGTAGACTGGCCGCTGAAATCATGAATTTCACATTTGATCTCATTTGATCTGATCTCATACATTTCTTAGCGTGAATCCCGCTGGGACTAGTCATTAAAAAAACATGCAAAGTGACTATATATCAGATCTTAAAATGAAATCATGACTTGAAAAAAATGAGAAAGTGATCTCATTTAATCTCATTTAGTCTCATTCTTAGCATAAAGTTACTATTTTTAGACATTTTAAGGTTTTTTTTAGACTATTTTTAATTTTTTAAAAAGTAATTCTTTTTGATAACACTTAAATGAGATTTAAAGCCATTTAAAGTAATAAAAATAATTTAAATTGAGAAGTGAAAATCATGATCTCATTTGAAAAATGTGACAAGAGTAGACAGTAAGTCTTACTGAAATAGTATGAGACTACTATCTAATGTTAAAACCGTGTAATGAGATCAGTTGAATTGGTAATGAAACTATCAAAAAATCTGATCCTGGTCTCAGACACGGTCACATAGTCAGTCTATTCTTAAGATTCAATCATATCAGATTTTCTATCTTGTATTGCTTAACAGAATCTCAGTGAACATTAGTTCAGTCTTTTTAATTCTGTTTAGTGCTTGTCATGAAGACTTCTGCTCAGTTGCAGATGTCTTAAAGCTTTATTACTATATTATTAATGATCTGAATCAGACTGTGAGAATTCAGCATAAAATGTGTAATCTCTAGAAGATTTAATATCTTTATATAATATCTGTGTGTGAGGAAGAACAGGCTTATATCTGTTGAAACAGCATTCTGATCATTGATAGCAACTTCAGTGTGTAGAAGAAGATTATATCAATTATCTTATAAGTGATTACAGAACTTATAAAGATAATTCTTTACAGTTTGAATTATCTGTTCTAATGCATTATTAGTCTCAGAGTAATAGACAGTTGATAAACAATATATAATCTTAAGAACTTGACAGATTCTTGTTCAGAGAGTGCTTATGAATTAACAGCTCTAATTTAATACTATAGATCTTGATACTTCATACATTCAATAGAATGAGCTCTGTAGAAAGACTTCAGTGATGACTACTGCTAGAAGAGATTGAAAGAATGATATAATTTCTGATAAAGAGTTTAAAGCTGTCAGAAATGAATATTTTTCAGATATTAAAAAAGCTAAAACAGACTGCTGGAATAAATTTCTTGAAGAAGCACAAGAAAAAGAAGTTTTTAAAGCTTTTAACTATACTAAAACAAGAAGTGTAGCAAAACTTCCAACCTTAGAATATGAGTTTCAGAATGAATCATATACAGCAAACTCTTTTGAGGAAAAATGTCAAGCTTTTATGAGAACTCTCTTTCAAAACTCATCAGATTCAGATTCAGAGGAAGAGAATATGTTATGTCTTAACTATATTGATGAAAATAACTGAGAATGACCTGATCTTACTCAAGATGAACTGAAGTCAGCTATCTTCTCAAGTTCAGTTAAGACTGCTGCAGGGTCTGATTCAATCAATCACTTGATTATTCAAAATACATACTCCTACTTAAGGAATGAATATTTTGAGCTCTTTTTCAATCTCTTGAAAAATGGATATCATCCTGAATGCTGAAGAGAAGTCACTTGAGTGATTCTTGTAAAACCTAATAGAAAAACTTCAATTTCTAAGTTATATAGAGTAATATCTCTATTGAACTGCCTAGAAAAGGTTTTAGAAAAGATAATAGCTACTCAACTATCTTTTATAAACTCTATAAGTGATTCTCTTTTATTCAGTGAACAAATGAAAGGTAGAAAACAGTGTTCTGTAATTGACACTGTTCTCTCAGTTGTTCATGATATTCAAATAGCAAAGCATGAGGGTCTGATCTCAACTGCAGTTTTTATTGATATAAAAGAAGCATTTGATCATGTTTCAAAGTCAAAGTTAATTCAGACATTGAAGATATTAAAACTGCTACTTTCTCTAATAAAATGAGTTAACTGTTTTATGTCTAAAAGAATTATATAACTCTTCTTTGATGAAATGAAATAAGACAAGACTGAGATAAAAATAGAAGTATCACAGAGATCTTCAATCTCACTCATTTTATTTATAATATATACTATATATCTATTTAAAAATAGAAATATGAGAATAGTGCAATCTTCAAGTTATATAAATGATATTGATCTAGTCTACAGCTCAAAAACTATCAAAGAGAATTTAAAAGTAATTAAAGAAGCTGCAAAGAAAATCTTTATTAGAGCAGATATCAATTAAATTCAATTTAATATAAATAAAACTGAGTTAATTCATTTCTTTTCTAGATTCAATGAGAAAGAACTATCTCTAACTCTTTTAAATAGAGAGATTAAACTCAGTGTAAATGTCAAATGATTAAAAGTATGATTAAACTTCAAGTTGAATTTTAAATATCACATTCAACAAAGAACTGTCAAGACAGATAGACTATTGAACAACATAATCAGACTATCAAATACAGAGAGAGATCTATTCTTCCAGGCTATGAGACAGTTATATATAGCCTGTATTACATCAGTAGCTGATTATGAAGTTCAAGTTTGATGAAATAATCAAGAGAATTTCACTGAACTCTTTCAAAGTCTGTAAAACAGAGTCTTGAGAAGAATTCTGAGAGTATTCAAATCATCTTCTATTAAAGTAATGAAAATTGAAGCTTCAATTCCTTCTTCTGCTATTAGATTTAAAAAGGCCTGTATAAACTATGCTCTGAGAGTTGTAAAGATGAGCTTAAATCATATAATCAGAGAAAGAGTCTCTTCTTCATTTTCATCAATTAACTCTGGAAATGAACTGAATTGAAATAGATTTCTTGATTGAAATGAAAATAATTCTTCAAAGAAAATGCCTTCTCAACTGTACAGACTATGCTCTCTGATTAAAAATCAATTTTCTTCTTTAAATGTTGAAAAAGTTAATCATGAGAAGTTATCTCTCTGAAGAGAAAAGCTTGAATCTCTTATAGACTTATAAATAAGTGAACTATTAAAAGAGAAAGAATATGAACAGCATTTGAAGAGAATTTCTACAATTAATATAAAAAACTCTATTCTGATTTATTCAGATGGCTCAAAAAATGAGAATTTGAATAGATTAGACACAGACATTGCTTATACTGAAGATAATATCAATTTTATCTCAGATTTCTGAAATCTAGGCTGTGAATCTGAAGTCTTTGATGCTGAACTATTTGTAATAGTGAAAGCTTTCAAACTCATTGAAATAAAATCTCATAAAAGAGGAAATTGTTTAAAAGAGGTATGAATATTCTCTGATAGTCAAGCTGCTTTAAAAAGACTTAGAAATAGTCAGATTCATAATAATCAAATAAATCTTGAACTGATCTTAAACTCTGTTTTGAAAATTCAAAAGAGAAGAATATCAAAGCTGATAATTCATCTACACTGAGTTTCTGCTCATATGAATATTCATGACAATGAATTGGCTGATTCAGCTGTAAAAAAGAGTGCAGAATTAAGCAGATCTATTCAAAAAATTGTGTCCTGATCTTTTTTAAAGAGAAAAATAAAAGAATCTTGTTTAGACAAGTGAAATGAAAGCTGGCAGAAATAAAAGAAGAGTATACATTATTCAAGATTTGAAACAAAACCCAAGTGAAAATCTTGTTCAATTAAATGTAAAAAGAAAATATTCTCATCTATAATACAGCTGAAACTAGGACATGGCTATTTCAAATCTTATATACAAAGATTTGATGATAGATTTGACTCAATAGAATGCTTATTCTGCAATATAAATGAGAATTCTGAGCATATTGTAATACACTATGTATTATACAATAGTCTCAGAGTCAGATTGAAAGAGAAGTATGATCTAAATCAATTAAATATAAGATTCTTATTTTCAACTGAGACAGGAATTAAATACTTAATAGACTTTCTATCAGAAACTCAAGCAGCTACAAGAAAATAACTAAATTCAGAATTATCTGAATATGAAGAGGAGGAAATTAACCAGATATAGTCTATTAAAACAGCTATATACTATCTTTTAATAATTTGTTTTATTACAGTCTTTCTTTACTTTATCTTTTTCTTTCAATTCCTTTTCATCCATCTATTTAATGTGTCTATCTTTAAGACTGTGTTCTCTTTTCCTTTGTCATGATATTGTCAAATGATTTCAAAGTATCAGAAGATGTTAAAACACTGCAATTTATAAACAGTTTTTATATTCTGAGCTGAAATTTTCTGATTTTGCATATCTGAAATTGATGAATGTATAATAGTTAACTTTACAGATATAGAAATAACTCTGAGAACTAAAAGTTCTCAGGTAGATGTTATAGTCTCTGACTGCATACATCTATAATTGAAGAATAATAATAATAATAATAAGACTTCAGTGACTTATTCAGTATTAATTTTATTACAAGGTTTCAATATTACATTCTTACTTAATTGATTCATGATGATCAGAATGTTTCTACAACTCTTACTCTCAGAGAGATTAATAGCAAAGTCAATTATCACATCTCATTAGATTCTATTAGAGATATTGAGCAGTTTCAGCAGGCCTTTTCTATAATCTCTTCATAAGATGATGAAAGAACAATGATTACAGTTTCAGACAAAGCATCTGATACTGTTTAATATTTCAGATTAATAGAATTCTCAAGAGATCATTTGATACAGTTGTTCACAGTCTGAATGACTAGTTATATATGAATTGTGCATCTCTTGCATTATTTAGATATGTAAGAATTTGAAATAAGAGACTCAGCATTATTCACAGAATTATAGAGTATTATTATTATTGATTGAATATTCTGAGATATCAGTTCTTATACATAGTTCTGGAAGAAATCAGAATGCTTTTTATCATACTGCTTCAGTGAGTACTTAGAGAAGTTTATCAGTTTAAGCTGCTGTATATTATAGTTCATCTAATATAGATTTGAAAGAAGTTGAGATATCAGTGACAGTTCTAATCAGAGAAGCATGTATAGTATCATAAGCTGTTTCATCTTGATAAATCAATATCTTCAGATCTAAGAGCTAGTGTTCTCAGTTCATTCAACAGATGTCTGTTATATTGAAAGATATATCTTACTCTTATTATAAGAGAGCATCTGTCATTGAGTTCTAACTGTTAGAATGATAGTATATTGTAAAATGAAAGCAGCTTAAGAACTCAGATCATCATATCTGTTGTTCAGTGAGTTTACAGATAGTAGTGAAGTACTTGAGATTTTTATAATCTGTGATTATCTTAAATTCAGAGATACTTCAGAGTTCAGAGTCTCATTCTTCTAGATAGTGTATAATTGTAAGAAGTTTCTTATTATAGATCTCATAATTACATTCAGCAGAACTCAGTTTCTTAGATATGAAGATACATGATTGTAAGACATCTTTATCATTATATTACAATATAGCTTCTTCTATAACATAGTCAGAGAAATCAGCTTCAATAACTGTCTCATAATCAGAATTGAATATTATCAGTAGAGAGATATTAATAAACATCTTCTTCATTTGTTTAAATGCAGCTTTGACATCTACTGATCATTGAAATACTGAGTTTTTCTTAGTGAGTTCTGTAAGTGATCTTATAATATCTGAGAAGTTCTGTATAAATCACTGATAGAAGTTAGTAAATCTGATAAAGCTTTGTACATCTTTCACAGTGTATGAAGTCTTTCATTCAAGAATAGCAGAGACCTTCTCAGAATTTATTTGAATTCTCTTATCAGCTTCTATGATAAAGTCTAGATATTTTATACTTTTAATCTTAAAATCATACTTATCTATGTCTATCAGTAGTTCTGCTTTCTGTAGTTATTATAATATCTTTTACATATGTTCTTGATGTTCATTCTTAGATTTATCAGTGAAAATAAGAATGTTATCAAGATATATAGATGCAAATTCATTAAGAAAATCTCAGAGTGCTCAGTTGATATACTTCTGAAATATACTGAGAGTGTTAGCCAGTTCAAAGAGTGTGACTACTTATTCAAAGAGATTATATTATGTTCAGAATACTATAAGTCACTCATCTTCTTCAGTAATGCAGATCTTATAAAACACAGTGATGATATCTAACTTTGTAAACTATTGAGCTTGTTCAATATAAGCTAGAGTTTCATTGATAAGAGATAAAGAATAATAGTTCTTCTTTATTAATCTATTCAGTTCTCAATAGTTCACAGAGAATTGAAGTTCTTCACCTGATTTCTTTGCAAAGAGAATAGAGACTGTGATGAAAGAGTTACTAATATATATGAATTCTTTATTCAACAGATCATTGAGTGTCTTTCAAAGAAGAAGAAGTTCATCTCAGAATATGTTATAAAGAAGATCTTATAATAATTCAGAGTCTTTATCATTCTTCTTTTCTAACTTGATACTGTGATTCACTTCTGAGTCTTGTAAGAGAGATATATTTGTAATATTGTCTTATCAGAAGACATCTAGATATTCATGATATTATTAAGAGAGTTTTATATAAGAATCTGTTATTATAATACAGAATAACTTTTCTAAGGTCTTTTTAATATCAGTCAGACTTATGAAGTAGATTACTATATAATTCTGCTGTTAGTGATCTTATCAGTAATTCTGTCAGTGACTTCTTTTTCAGAGTATTTTATATGCATTGACAGAGATCTGTGTCAGATTCATGATTTTATAAATGTCATCTTTGTGAATTGTATCATTATTAGAGAATATTAAGCTCCTATTCTGAGTGTTCAGCAAGATGCCTTGTTCAGATAGTCAGACAAGTTTTAATATAAGATTATAATTGAGATTATCAACTTCATATATATAGGTATCTTTATGTTGATATTCTTCAATATTTATGTTTAGTTTCATTATATAACAGATGCAAATATTCTTTGAACTGTTAAATTCTGTGAGAAGTTGAGGTTTTAATAAGAGAATATGCTGAAGATTATAACATCTTATAACTGAAGATTTAATCATTGTATAATAACTTAGATCACTGTTTATCATGACTTTTATATTATACATGTTTTCTATCACAGTAGATATAAGAATCACATTTATTGTTATTTTCTCTTTAAATCATTGTTATCTGACCTCTTTAAGCTCTTGCTTATGAATTTGAACGGAAGCTAATCTTTTCTCTGTTTCATTGAGACATTCTTATAGTTATCTTCTGAATTTTTCTCTAATGTAATATGATTGATATGAACTGTCAGCATTAATCTTTCTTTTAAATAAGAAGATATATAGACTGATTAGTAGTTGAAAGTAATGTATTCTGATCAGTTACAGTTAATGCATACTTCTCATTGATATTGATTAGTGACTTCTTCAGAGATAATTTCAGAAACTCAGAAGCCTGTTTAAACAGTGAAGACTCTTGCTTATATATAGATATTTAAGTCTACTCAGTTCATAGCATCTGCATCATTGTTGTTATTCCTTGATACAGGTGTATGAGTGACTGAGTTATTTCTCAGTGTAGATGTATAAGTGTAACATCTTCTGTCACTGTTCTGTATACTCTTGAGCTTGATGAGATAATCATTCAATGTCTGAAGTTATACACAGAAACCTTCATAAGTCTGGTTTTCATCTATACTTATAAGAGTCTGTAAGAGTTTGAAAGTTAATGTCTTCTTGAGTATACTAATCTTCATTCAATTCTCTTAAGATTGATCACCTGCTTCTAGAATCTTGATATTGAAGTCAGAAATAAATGTTATAAGAGAAGTATTTCTCTGTTAAGCACTCTGTAATCAATCTAATACTTTCTGTTGTATGACAGTGTCTCAGAACAGAATATCAAGATATTTGATAATATTATCAGATGTTTGTAACACTGATTCACATGCTTTCATTCATGAATGAAACTTTTGTTTCACGCGATTCTTCAATTATTTATTGATATATCAATCTTAATTAATTAATGAACTGATAATATCTTCATCTACACTCAGTTTCATGAGCATTTTCATCCTTCATAATAAGTAGAGAGTGAGATTGAAAGCATTGAAATATGTAGAAGCATCTAAGTGTTTTTTCAGTATTTTTATATCTAATTCTATCAGTATTGAAATTGTCTGTGCAGAGATTTCTTATTGAGATAATCATTGAATTTCTTCATATTAATGTTATTAAGTTACATACATATCAGCTATTTATTATTATTGTAATTTCAACATTGCTTAAAGTCACTGTAACTAGACTGACCGGTGAGATTATGAATTTCACATTTGATCTCATTTGATCTGATCTCATACATTTCTTGACGTGAGTCTCATCAGAATCAAGCCTCAAAAAAATCTGAAAATGAATCATTTCTGAGAGAAATGATGTGAAAAATGACCAGATTTAATTCAAGAACAGTTAAATGAGAGTAATTTCTCAGAATAAACTGTAAAAGATGATTATTCTTCTAAAATCAGAATAAGACTGAGACTGAAGATTAAAATCAGTCTTATTCAGTTCATTCAGCAATTGTTTATATAATCAGAATTTGATAATAATTATTGATAATACTTATAAAATAACTAAATACATTCTTATATAAGTTTATTCTTCACTTTCTTATGAAAACTACACTTCTCTAATATACTGTGATCAGAGATATTAAACTGTCTGATAATTCTATGTTTTATAATTATGAGTTTCTTAATTATTTCTTCTTATAATTGTTCTCAGTGATAGTAATAAATGTCTTAACTTGAGTTAAACTTTCACTTCATTCTCACCTCTAGACTGGCCGCCGGGACCATGAATTTCACATTTGGTCCCATTTGGTCTGGTCCCATACATTTCTTGGCGTGAATCCCGCTGGGACTGGCTATCAAAAAAACAGGTAAAGTGACTATATATCAGATCTTAGAATGGAACCATGACTTGAAAAAAATGAGAAAGTGGTCCCATTTGGTCCCATTTAGTCCCATTCTTGGCATAAAGTTACTATTTTTAGACATTTTAAGGTTTTTTTTAGACTATTTTTAATTTTTTAAAAAGTAACGCTTTTTGGTAACACTCAAATGAGATTTAAAGTCATTTAAAGCAATAAAAATAATTTAAATTGAGAAGTGGAAATCATGGTCCCATTTGGAAAATGTGACAAGAGTAGACAGTAAGTCCCACTGGGACAGTATGAAACTACTATCTAATGTTAAAACCGTGTAATGGGATCAGTCGAATTGGTAATGGGACTATCAAAAAATCTGGTCCTGGTCCCAGACACGGTCACACGGTCAGTCTACTCACCTCTGTCAATAAAATTATCAGAATATCATATATTATCAGTGTAATAGTTAAATATGTACTCTCAACAATTTTTCATAACTCTAGAATTGATTTAATGTATAAATTCATTGAATTATCTTGAAGATAGCAGTCAAATTCAGTTTTATAAGTATATAGTTTTATCTGATTTTCAGTTATAATTAATGTATGTAAGTTCTATTTCAAAGTTAGTATTATAGTTCTATATAATATAGAGTATTATCAAAGATTGTTACTTATTAGAGAATTGTATTTCACTGTCTTCATATCTTGAATATCTGCTTATTCAAATCTCTGATAGTTGATATTATAGTAGTCTTAAGTTAATTTAATATATAAGTCTCATTTCTTCTCTGTTCAATCTTGAGAAGTGTAAATATTAATTTAATAGAAGAAATCTAGTAGAGTTGCTATAGTATAGTACTCTGTAAAAGATTGTTCAGTTTTACTGTAATAATATATCAGTTTATCTCTTACAGTAATAATAGCCTGCACTATAGTATTATCTCAGACTGAATTTCTTTTTTTAAGTGATTTAACTACTTCTCAAGATAAGTAAATAAACTGTTATATACTTATCAGACTGACTGTAGTATTGATGTATAAGTGATTAAGACTGTTTTTATTATTGTATAAAACTGAAACAGTAAATCAATTATATATTTCAACTGAGTTCACTTTATATCAGAAAGTTTCAATATCTGAATCTTTTCTCAATCAGAATGTTATACTTAATAATCAATTATCTGATACAATTGAAGAGTCTGAATAGTTATCTTATATATTAAACTTTACTGTGTTTTAATATTCTGTATCATATTCAGTAATATGACTGATTTATTTATTTATTAAATATCATGAAATTATTATTATTATTTAGAGAAGATATAAATTATATTAATAATGTTTTAAATATATGATATTTAAATTATTAGTCAATCTATTCAAAATTAACAGTAGCATTATCAAAAAACATTATTAAAAAATAATATTAAAAAGTATTATTAAAAAATATTATCTTTTGTAAAGTGAATATAAAAGTTACTTGAGTAATTACTTCTATCTTATTCTCATCTCAAGAATCAGTCATCTCATTATTCTTTATCTTGATATTAAGATTCTTTATCAGTGTTTATATTATAAGTTGAATCACATGAGTAATACAGAGAATATGATCTTTTTTATCATTACAGAAATGCAAAGTCAATTTTTACTCTAAGCTCTTTATTATAGTGTAGTTATTTATAGTATTATCAGTTATAATTTTAAAAAGACTGAGACTAATATCTCAATAGTCATTTTTAATCACAGTCATTAATATATCTGTTATATAATCTTCAGTATAACTACTAATTAATAATTTAAATTTAATTAATGTCTCTTGATAAGTTCAGTTCTTATCAATGTAATAACATATAATTCTTATAAATGTAAGATTATTTATACTAGTTTATGTATTCACTGTGAGAGATACTTTTCAATAATTCTTCAACTTTGATTCTAGATATTATATATTGACTTTGTAGTGTATCTTGAGATTGAACTGAAGACAGAATTAATATGAAATATGAAGATTTGAATTAAGTATTTAAAGAAGTATTCAGAATTCAGAGTTTTCAATTGATTGAAAAGAAAGATTCAGAGATATATATATATAAAGTAATTATTTATAAAAGTTATTAGATAAGAGTTACAGAATCAGAGTACTGATATATAATTATTTTCACATGATTTTCTTCAAATTAGAAAGTTAGTATTATTAAAAATCATTATCTGATAGAGTAACTTATTAGCTCAGTAGTAATTTTCTGATTATTTTTCTTTTATTATCTGCATTCTGATAACTTCAGATATCAGAAAATTTCTTCAGAGTTATAATCAGTTTATAATAAATATTTCTGAATAAAGTTACAGTGATTATAATAGAGAGATGACTCTTCAGTAATCTATAATACAATCTGTTAATAATTATTTCATAGTTTATCTCAGTATTTATATTAAGTTTTTCATAAATTTTATAACCTGAAATCAGATGTGAAGAATAAAGTGATTATTTATTATAATTGAAAGAGAGTATTCTGTATTAAATTATAAATAATATAGACTTTGTAATTTACAGTGATTTCTTAAAGAGTTTATAAATCTTCAATAGAAGTAAAAGAAGTGAAAGAAGTGAATTCAGAAGATAAAATAATAATTTAAGAAAGATAATAATTTATTTTTAATAACTAATTACTGATATGTGTAAGAAGAATTAATATAAGAGAAAATAATCTTATTTCTTAACTTAGTTATAATTTTAGTACTAACTCAGATTGAATATCATCAATGTATAAAAGTAAATAAATAATCTTGATTAATCTCTGTTATATTTCTTAAAATATATTAATATTGTAAAAGAGAGTGTTACTAAATTACATTATCAGATAATATTATTAAAAATATATTAATATTATAAATATTAATATTGAAAAAATGTTGATATTTATACATTATAGTGATTTATGAATTATGATAGTTAAATATATATATATATATATATTATTTCTGACTTGATTATAACTTGTACAATAATTTTTGAAAACTTAAAATCAATTTTAATTATTAATAATTATGAATTTATAACTAATAAATATAAAAAGAAAAAAACTTTTTCTACTCATTATCTTTCTTCTCTTTCTCATTCTTCTTATTATTCTTTATAATTCACTTCTTCTTCTTCTTCTTCTTCTTCTCATCTGAGATGATAATTATCTTAAAATCTTTCTTTACTATCTTCTTAGAGAATAGTTCTCACTGCTCTCTCTCAGCTAGATTAATCTATGTCTCAAAATTTCACATTTTCTAGTCTGCTGTCTTGAGTTTCATTTCAGTGATAAGTAGATTGATATACTCAGAGAGTAGAGCTGTCTTCTTAATATTCTGAATTATGAAGTGTATTTAAAATCTGAATAAGATTTTAATTCTCTTCTTCTCTGTCAGCTTCTGCTAATCAATTAGAGAATAGAAGTATTATTAAAAATTATTATCTTTTAATAAATAAAAAACTTATCAGTTTTGACTTCTTTATCTCTTACTTTAACACTCTCTTAATCTTCTTCTGTTATTATTTATTTATAGTAATACTCTTCTTCTCTCTCTCTCTCTTTATATTAAACTTAAATTATTCTTAAGACTTTTTCTGATCTTACTGCTGCTGTATAAGACTCTTCACTATCTTCTTCTTTAATCTCTCATAGATGATGTCATCTGTATTATTTCTATACTTAGTTCAGTCTAAATCTATCAGAAGTATTACTTAAAATTGTTATTATTCTACTCTCTTACAGAGTCTCTTCAAGATATTATAATATGTCTTATAATCTATCTTCTCTTACTTAAACATTTTCTTCTTCTCTCTCTTCAATCTGTGATAATACTCACATGCCTTGATAGTCTGCAGAACCGCAGAATATTTGAAGAAGAATGACATGATTGATTACAGTGAGTATTAAAGAGAGATAAACAAGGCATTATAATGTGTCTTGCAGGACACCACTCCACCACGAACTCGCTCGATTTTTCGAATAAGAACCCGCCGATAGATCCATCGAAAAGCCCTCGATCATACGAGCATTTTGACCCCATCGCCGACCGCATACCCCGTGTGGTGGTGGAGTTATCCAGCCAAACATGAACCAGACATCGTTCAGAACTCCTGCGTGGGATTATCCCCCATTCTCCCCTACCACACCACAACCCCGGGCCAAATTGCCATACAAATTGTAAGGTGAAGAGACCTAGCCGCATGCACCAATCTTCTTGATTTTGGAAGATCCCCAATCTGTAGTTGTGGAGATATCTGAGGAGCGACCTCCGCGAAAACCCTGTCCATCTTTGATGTTTCAAAACACCAACGCCAAGTCCCACCCTCGTACCGCCCTTCCCAATCTGGCCCATCCCCGGCAGAAAAATACAAAACAATACCTCGGTGATAATATCAAGCACATAATCAATGGACAATGAGTCAACAGCACACCAACAACTATAAAATCAGTATACCTCAAGATCTGACTGAGCCTTTGATCCCTGCACAGTGAGATATATTAAATCTAGTTTTAATACCTCAATATTCAATAGATTCTGCAAGGGATTGAGAACAGCAACACTAGATTTCTATTGAATTTGAGAATTAACTCTATATTAATATAATCATTGACAAAGTCTTCTATTTTGAGATATAAATAACCAGTTCCTCTACATCCCGCTGACAATATTTATATTATTATATAGAAACAGACTTATATTCTCTATAATATCAAGACTCTGAAGAGAGAAAGTCTTGATAGAGAGTATACAGTAGTACATATCTTAGCAGTTTCTATCTCATTCTTCTGTAGCAGTCAATGCATAAAAAAAAAGATCTTAGAAATAGTTTTTTACTTCTCTTGAAAAAGTAAGGTGTTTTTCTCTGAGTTTTATACAATATTCTTACAAAGAATTAAAAACAGAGCTGTTTTCTATCATAATTTCATCTCTCTATATATTATAGAAAAATCAACTTTTCCGAGTAAAATGCCCTGTAACGTGACCTCACATGATATCATGTGCATCTCATCAAAATGAATCCATCTGAACAGCCAGCTCTGCAGCCTGTATAGCTCTGATATTAATCTTCATTCTTTTCTTTACAGATATTCTCTACTGTATTTACATTCTTTATACTCTTCTCTACATTCATTTCAACCTATACGTTCATTAATATTCATTAATATACTCATTTCATGCGCCGCTGCTCAGCGTGTGGGGATTCTCATCCTCTCAGCGCGTTTGAACGGCCTCAATCCAATGCATTATTCTGTACATGCTCTATGTGCTGTCAAGCTCAATGTTGTGCATGTCAGTCATGTTCAGTTCAAATCTCCTGCCCGCCATTGGGGGATGTAGCTGCTTTTGTGCTTAACTCACAACAAGTTGAGCTGTTGTACTGTGATACATGCTGTGAAGACTGTTCATCTCACCTGTTCTGTGCTGTCAATTGTGTCTTTAAGAACTGCAATGACTGTCAGACTCTCAATTGTGAATATGTCTGCAATGTCAAATGCTGTTGTTTGACAGCTGCTGCAGCAGTTGCTGCAGCAGATGAGCCTGCTGATTATATACATGCAGATTCACTGGAGCAGCCAGCCCTCAATGGCCTTGACACTCAAACCAGCCCAACTACCTCTGAACCAGCTGTTAATTCTTCAATCACTCACAGCTGCTAATCTGTTCCCTGCAGCTTCTGCTCCTATATTCATCATCATGAATCACTTGATTTTGGCTGAATGAATGTCTGCTGCTCTGCCTGCAGAGCTAAGCATTGAATTGATAAATATGTACACAGATTATCAAAGACTCTCTCAGTGTTTTTCACATGCTGTGTAAGAGGTGCTGTAAGACTGTCATCTGTCAGAGAACTCTCACCAGAGCTACATGAACTGTTTAATGATGATATGACTGATGTGAAGCATTTTCACAAGTATATTCAGAACTACAACTCTGTCCTGACATTTACATCTCTTAAGTGCAAGCAGAATCCACACCTGGATCATCTGACTACTGATGGCTCAGTGTCATTTCAAATACAGAGAGAACTCTATCATCTGCAAGAATTATTAGAGTCTGAGCCAGGTGATGATGTCTGTTTTGCACAAATGTGAATTCATGATCTGCAGTTTAATGTGAATATTGTAAATGATACAGACTCTATCATATGTTCTAGCATATTTAATCATATTCATATTGCATTGCTTGCTGTTCATTCATTTGCTTTTTCATATTCTTCTATTATGTTGTTAACTGCTAATGTTTCTAAGATTAATTCTTTTATTCAGCTTTATCAGTCTGTATGAGAGATACTACAGGGCAGCTCTGCTGTGTGTGTCAGTTTGAACCCTATTGTACAGCTGAAGACAGACAATGATTATCACTGTAAGAATCTATCTACTATCTCAGAGATTGCAGTTATTATACAGAACACTTCTAGTGATGCTTGTCATTCTCATATCATTCTTCTGATACTATGACAACCCAGTGCTGGCTTGAGTCTCATATATATTGACTCTCACAGTTCATTATATCTTTCACTGCATTACATTCTACTTTTTCCTTCAGAAGATCATGACTGATATATTGATATGAATATGCTTGCACACCTCTCATCTGCCTGTAACAGCCCTGATGATGATGTTGATGATACTGTTGAGAATGAAGATAAGTGTGACAGTCATAGCCTGACTCTGTGTATGTGACATGTATATAATCTTTTTCAATGAGATGATGTTGATGCTTCTCTTTTTCAGACTGAATGTCTATTTCAGCAGTATTTGATTGATATCTATGCAAACATTGATGAATAGCAGCTGAATTGAGTTCATACTCATCAATCAGAAATCTGTGCAGATTAATATAGTGATCTGCATGATACTATACAGGCAGGTGATATGAATCACAAGCAGCTTGGCCACTGTGTGATATTATCTACTTCTCATACAGATAGTGAATGTTTTATACATAAACTGTTCCAGGATTCTATAGTAATTATCTTCAACTACAGACATTCAACTCTTTTCATTACATTCACAGCTAATTCTGAGTGAAAGAAGATTACTCATGAGTTACTCTCTGACCAGGCTGCAGCAGACTGTCCAGATTTGATTGTATATGTTTTTACAATGAAGGTTTTTCATTTTCTTAATATTCTCAAATTCAGACAGCTGTTCAGACTGATGTTGATCAGAGTATAAACAATTGAATATTAAAAATGTGAACTGTCTCATATGCATCTGTTGATCTGACTAGAGAACTCTGAGCAGTTTTTACAGTCTGAGATGATTGATGAGATTATATCTGCAGAGCTGCTAAGCACTGCTGAGAATATAGACAGGTTGAGTGAATTGATCTGTAAATTCATAATTCATGATTTATGTAATGCTGGCAGGGTGAGCCTCTGTCACAAGAATGACAGATGTACAAAACATTTCTTCAAAGCTTTTCAGAGTACTACAGCTGTTGAAGAGAATGGCTATTCTCTGTACAGATAACAGCATGATTTATCTATCTTCTTTAAACATACTATCAACAACAGTGAGATTGTAATTGATAACTGATGAATTATTTCATACAATCTCTATCTCATTTATACATATAAAGCTCATATAAATGTTGAGATCTGTGCCTCTGTTAAAGTCATTAAATATATCAATAAATACATCTATAAGGGCCTGAACTACACTATTCTTCATATCATTGACTTCAATGATGAGATTGATATTCAATTGTATAAGTGTTATATCAGCTCAACTGAGGCTGTATGATGTATATTTGCATTTCATATACATCAGAAGTTTTTATCTGTTGAGATGTTATCTATTCATCTATCAGATTATCAGATGATTTACTTCTCTAAATCTGAATATGAAGATTATGAACATATGACTGATTATTTAACAAATAACATATCTAAGTTTATAATATTCTTTGTCTACAACTGTTCATATCTGAATGCTCAGTATCTCTATCAAGAATTTCTTCATCATTTTGTTTGAAACAAACATAACCAGAGGTGAAAGAGCTGTGTGAAGAGAAGATCAGTTGATTATCTGTCTTATCTTAGTTCATATAATGATGAGATGTTCTTTTTATAGCTACTTCTTATTAATATACATGGTTCTCTGAGCTTTGAGACTCTGTGAACAGTGTATGATGTTTACTACTCTACATTTCATGCAGTATGCCAGGTGCTTAGTCTTCTGTATAATGATAATAAGTGAATCATTACATTTGAATCTGCTGTTGTATTTACAACTACTCACTGCATGCAGTCAGTATTCATCACTGTATTAATTCATAGAAATGTTACAGATTCATCTGTTCTCTGAGCATGTTTTCATCATGCTCTCTGTGATGATCTTTCACATTAACTGTGTCAGATGAATCCAGACTGTATTAATAATACTTCTTCAGAAGATTCATATTATAACTATAATCTGTTTCTTATTCAGCAGCTTCTGCATGAGTTTGATAAGACTCTTACAGACTTCAATCTTTCTGCATGCAGCTCTGTATGAGATAATCTTATTAGAAATCAGCTACTTTTTGAGAAGTAGAACTACAATCTTATAGAGAAAATTGTCACTGCAGATGCTCTGCAGATGCAGTTGAATAATGATTAATATTATGCATATGATTCAATCCTGGCTGCAATAGAATTACAGTCATCTCACTATTTTATACAGGGTTCAGATAACACTGGTAAAACATTTCTTTACAGAGCTCTCTATAGCTGTCTACATATAGGTGAAAAAACAGTTCTTTATATAACTTTCTCTGACATTGCAGCTGTTCTTTTATCACATGACAGAATAGCTCACTCATGTTTTAGTATTCTAATTGAATTGAATGCAGATTTCATGTCAAAGATAACTGTTCACAGTGAACTGAGCTGTCTGCTGCAGGCTGTGAATTTAATTATTTAAGATAAGACTCTCATGCAGCATCACTATTATATGAAGATTATTAACTATCTTCTTCAAGATTTACATTTATCAGATGAGCTTTTTGATGATGTCTCTGTTATATTTAATAATGATTTTGCACAGACTCTGTCTATTATATCACATGATAGTCATGCTGCAGTTGTTACAGCTTATCTGCAGTATTCACATATATAGCAGCAGTTAACTGTACTGCACTTGATAAGGAATATGAGACTCACTGTGAATGATGACAATGTGATATTCATAAATTGACTTGATCAAATGTTATATAATTCAGACTGCATTGATCATATTGATCTTCTATCATATATTCATCAGACTGCTAACATCAGTGTGCTGTGTGAGAGAGTATTTTCTACAGCTGAATTTAGAACTGCAGCAGTTCACTCTGATTACTTTAAAAACTGTGTTATTCTCACTGTATTAAATCAGAATGCATTCTGCATTAATGAACAGGTTATAACAGTCATATCAGGGAACATTTATACATTCTATGCTGCAGACATGGCTCATACAGATGATCTGGCCCTGGGCCATGAGAAGTTCTTTCATGAATATCTGGCTGTTATTAACTGTTCAGCTCTGTTATTATCTGTATTAAGATTGAAAGTGAGTACTTCTGTTATACTTCTGTATAATCTCTGACTGTCTGAAGAACTCTGCAATAGTACAAGAATGATTATGCAGTGAATGACAACCTGTTTACTTAAGATGAAGATCATATTCAGCATATATAAGAGTTCAGTTCATATACTGCCACAGATCAATCTACATGCTTGATCTGTTGAGATTTCATTTGATATGACTCACTGTCAGTTTCTGATCTGTTCATGCTTTGCAATGATAATTAACAAGTCCCAGGAGCAGTCTCTTTCTACTGTTGATATTGATCTCAGAAATTCTGTATTCTCACATGATCAGCTGTATGTTGTACTTTCTCAAACTACAGATATCAGTCAGTTGACTATTCTGCTGAATGAGAATGATGAGAGATATATATTAAATAAGATATATTCAGAGATTCTACAGTTTCTTAATTAATTCTTCTACTACTGCTGTTTTTTCTTCATTGTCTACAGAATGTCATTTTCAGGTGTTAAAATAGAGGTCTTTGAACATGTAAAAAACTGTCATTTCAAATTGACACTAACTATTAAAAAAAAGAAAAAAGCAATAATATCTCATCAGACTCATACAGCCCGCTCATGCCACTTCCTATTTTTTGAATTTTTTAATCAGGGCTGTAATGCCTGTGAAGATGCTCTGTTGACTGAGCTGAGTCATCTGCAACAGGCTCACAGCCTCACCCTGCTCTCTATATAAACACTTCATCTCTTCCTCTATCTTACAGAGTCAGTGCATCTTCACCTGCAGCTGCAACAACTCTAACTTCATAGTCTCACTGTCACTCATCTCATCATTCTTCTCTTCATTCTTCAGAGTCACAAACATCATCTGTTTCTTTTTAGCCAGACTGAATGGCTCAGCTGCCTGGCTCAGCTTCACACTGGCAGCTCACTTCTTCTTCTTTCTCTTCCTCTTCTCATTCTCCTCTGCAGTGATTGTATTGATGGGGGCAGCAGTCTGCTGATTCTCTGTTATTTGCATGTCAGTATATATGTTTTGCATATACATTTTGCTAATGAATTTACATGCTGTAGAGACAATTCATTACTTATCAGACTGTAAGCTGCAGTGTTTACTCAGTGAATTATAGTAATAATTTACACAGACTCTCTTCAACATGCTAGAGATTACAATACACTCAATAAACAGATCATGATTCTTCTCACATGAGCTGCACAGTGAGGTGATCTTGATGTTACAGCTGTGAGCAAGTGCTGATTCTACATTTATTGTCCTTTTTAGCTGAGGCTCAAAATTCTCCTTGCACAGTATTATATCTCTCTTGAGCTTCATCTCTCACAGCTGTGCAACAACCTCACTGTCATTCTTAGTAATCTGTTCTACCAGCAGCCATAGCCTATGTTCAGGTGTTCACACATTGGCGGGCTGCTGGCATGGCTGCTGAGAGACAGACACAGGCAGATTGACAGGCTGCTGAGGCTGCTGAGTCTCTAGAGCTTGCTGAACTTGCTCTGCACTATTATTAGCTGTAATTTCATCATTTCTGAGCTGTTTTTTTTTTGGTTTTTTGATAGTTCTCTACTTACATTCAGCCATTTTGTCTGCTTTGATGTTTTAAGGGTTGATAGGTGTAAATTGTGGCATTTCAAATGCTTGCTATTTAATTATAATTACTATATTCTCTACATGAGCTGTCTGACATTTAATTACACCTCACTTAGAGCTTCTACATTTACTCTACAGCACTACTACAGTGTTATTCATCTTTTTCATCTATGTGATTATTCTCTATTAACATATTAACAGCTGTGGATTACATGGAATTCATCTATACAAGTCACATGCAGTTGTTCATATCTCATTACATTCGCCCGAGGGATTAAACAGCGCGTTTTTCAAGCTGAATAAGCGAGCGCAAGCGAGCGATTGAGGCTTGTATTCTTTTAAGTAAGAATTACTTTTTCAGTGGCTGAAGAGCTTTTATTAATACTTAATTCTTTTTTACACTCTTTATTAACTGATTTGAGTTGCACACTTATTGTATGAGGAGAATTGAATAATTTAGAATAAAATTGAATAGTTTTCATCAATTTCTCTGCAAAAAATTGATTTATTTTTTGTCAGTTTTTCTCTCAAAAACTGTCATATTATCTGATTTATTATCAATTGATATCATACTTTTCCTCACTGTATTCTAAGAAAGAGATTGTAAAGATTTTATTGATTTATCTCAAAAATCAATTTTAGTTTATTAGATTCTCTTTAAAAATCTAACCTAGTTACTGAACTAGTGTGAAAAAAATCAGGTGTTTTATACACAAAAGTCTTTTATTCTTCTTTTGAAACAGTCTGACCAACTTTTCAATTGAAAACAGACTTAGAAATATCTCAATTGAAACAGTCTGACCAACTTTTCATTGAGTGAAAACAATGAGTTCAAAAATACACTCAGTTGATGTGGAAAAAGATGCTTTCTCAAATACTATTCCTGAGATTGAAATTCTGAAGAGAAGAAAGAAAGAAGAAATAGAGAAACAATAAGTTCTTGAAATACAGGAACTTGAAAAAGCAAGCAAGATTCTTGAAAAGCAGTGTCTGAGTGAGATGAATGAAGAAGTTCTGTTAATTCTTCATACTCAGGCTAGACAACTACAGAAGATGATCAAGTTCAAACTTGGAATCTCAAACACAGTTCAAAAAACATTGAAAATTTCTAGTACAATCACTGACTCTTCATCTTGCTCTTCTTTATTCTTTTTTCCTACTTCTTCTTCTTCTTTGAATCAGAAGAAAACATATGCTCAAGCAGCTGAATCTGCTGTCTCTAAACCTGCTGTCTCAAAATCTGCTCAAAATCCTGAGAAAACTGAGAAGAATACTGCTCATGCCTCTATTCATAGAAAAGTGAAAAAGAAAATGCAAAAAGAGAAAAACTTTCAAATCTTCAGAAATAGAAGACTTATTCTCAAAGTCTCAAATCAGGACATTCTGCAAAGAAACAAGCTAAACTTAAATCTCATTTTCAGAATCAGAAATGAAATTAATCAGCAGTTCTTTTCTCAGTTAATGACTGATATTAAAGTTCAAAAACCAGTTATAGCTTCAATTGAGTTATTATTCTTTGAAAACTTCATCATTCTGACTACAATGCCTGAATTCAGTGCTGAATTCCTTATTCAGAATGAGAATCTCTGAAAGTCAGCAGTAGAATCTTTGTTAAACACAATAATTCTATCTGAAAGAGATGAAAAGTAGGATAAATTCATTCTTCATAATATTTCAGTTGAAATTTTTGACTGTGAAGAAGAAATGCTACTTCTCAAAAATGAATTGAAAGAATACAACTCTATTCAACTGAGAAAGAAGTCTGTATAACTAAATTCAATTGAGTTCAGATAAAGTAGGAGAAATGCCTCTGTTCTAGTATATATAAAAACACTTAAACAGTCAAAGATCTCTGAAGTAAGAGTAGCAGGTTTGAAAATGAGAGTTCATGAATATAAAGACTCAGGAATGAATCTCAAAGCTCAAACACAGTGTTCAAACTGTCAAAGATATGAATACTTTGCAATCTCATGTTTTAGAGACTCAAAATGTACATTCTATGCCAGAGATCACAAAACTAGTGAGTATAAATGTGAAACATGCTCAAAAAGAGGTGAAATTTGTCAACATACTCTGCTTAAGTGCTCTAATTGCAAAGAAAAACATGCATCTAGCTCAAAAGAATGTATGTTTGCTTCTAGAGCTCAAAAGAACTGAAGAAAAGATGAAGCTCAAAGTTAATCTAGAACTGAAGAGAAGAGTCAAGCCAGTAGACTTACAACTGCAAGCTTAAAAAGAAGAAACTCTCAACTATCTAAATCTTCAAACTCTAATTCTTCAGCTAAATGTAAACAGAATTTGAATTCTCAAACTTCTGTTAAGATTAGAGAATTGAGAAATGACTCTGATAATAAACTAGATATAATGCAAGCAGTTGAGATTTCTACTTTTAAGAATAGTTATAATCTACTATCTGATAATAGTGATTAGATTCTACTCTTCTCTCTTTTAATATGAATATACAACAAAAATAACAAAAAAAGTTTAAAAACTCTTCAAAAATCACATTTATTCAAAATAATGTGAATAGAAACTCAAATTGCATTTATTCTTATCTTCAAATTGCATTTGAATAAAAAGTTGATTTTATACTGCTTCAGGAGCTGAATTTTAATGCAGAGTAAAAATATGTTATTTCTCATTCAAGCTACTACTGCTTTTTACCTCAAAAGTCTGAGATAAAGTCAAGAGTAGTGATGTATGAAAGAAAGAGATCAAGATATTAATTTAATCTAAGATTTGATATCATGTCTGACCCTGATATTCTGATGAGTGATATTATAGATAAAGAAAATGAGTTTAATACTATACAGCTTATAAATATCTATAATGAAAAGTCATTGAAGAAAAATAACAATATCTGAATAATTGATAGAGAATTTCTGAACATAACTTCATCAAGAAACTCTATAATTGCAGGAGATTTCAATGCACATCATCTCTGATGAAATTCAGAATGCAAGAGAGCAGTGAGAGCTGATAATCTAGTTGAATGAATCTTTGAGCATTCAATAGATTTGGTTAATAAGTCTGATCAACAAACATTCTTTAGAAAAGGCATGAAACAGAAATCTATTATAGATCTAATCTTCATATCACAAAATCTAATGAAAAGAAGACTTGTAAACTGGTTTATTGATTCAAATGAGACATCAGAATCAGATCATGAGATTATTCAATTTGAGATTGAACTAAGTGAAAAACAAATAAGTGAAAATCCTCTTCTCTTTAATCAGTTTAACTTTGAAAAAGCTGATTGAAAAGCAGTTGAAGAAAGTATAAAACTGTTAAAATCTGAAAGACAGAATGAGCTATATTGAAATTCTGGTCAAGATATCTCAAATGAAATGCTTGAGAATAGAGTGAAGCTTATTACATCTATTATTCTAACAAGTGTTAGAGATAATATTCTAAAGAGAAAATCTTCTGAGTATTCAAAACCTTGATGAAATGAAAATATCTCATCTAAAAGAAAAGAATTAGCTACTGCTAGAAGAGATTGAAAGAATGATGTAATATCTGATGAAGAGTTCAAAACTGTCAGAAATGAATATTTTTCAGATATTAAAAAAGCTCAAACAGACTGCTGAAATAAATTTCTTGAAGAAGCATAAGAGAAGGAAGTTTTTAAAGCTTTTAACTATACTAAAACAAGAAGTGTAGCAAAACTTTCAACCTTAGAATATGAGTTTCAGAATGAATCATATACAGCAAACTCTTTTGAGAAAAAATGTTAAGCTTTTATGAGAACTCTCTTTCAATACTCATCAGATTCAGATTCAGAGAAAGAGAATATATAGACTGGCCGCTGGGACCATGAATTTCACATTTGATCTCATTTGGTCTGATCTCATACATTTCTTGGCGTGAGTTCCACCAGGACCAAGCCTCAAAAAAATCTGAAAATGAACCATTTCTGAGAGAAATGGTGTGAAAAATGACCAGATTTAATTCAAGAACAGTGAAATGAGAGTAATTTTCCAGAATAAACTGTGAAAGATGATCATTCTTTCAAAATCAGAATTTGATAACAATTATTGATAACACTCATGAAACAACTAAATACATTCTTGTGTAAGTTTATTCTTCACTTTCTTATAAAAACTACACTTCTCTGATATACTGTGATCAGAGATATTAAACTGTCTGATAATTTCATGTTTTACAATCATGAGTTTCTTGATTGTTTCTCCTTGTAATTGTCCTCAGTGATAGTGATAAATATCTCAACTTGAGTTGAACTTTCACTTCATTCCCACCTCTGTCAATGAAATTGTCAGAATATCATGTATCATCAGTGCAACAGTTGAATATGTACTCTCAACAATTTTTCATAACTCTAGAATTGATTTGACACATAAATTCATTGAATCATCTTGAAGATAGCAGTCAAATTCAGTTTTACAAGCATGTAGTTTTGCCTGATTTTCAGTTGCAATCAATGTATACAAGTTCTGTTTCAAAGTTAGTATTATAGTTCTATGTGATATGAAGTGTTATCAAAGATCATTACTTACTAGAGAATTGTATTTCACTGTCTTCACATCTCAAATATCTGCTCATTCAAATCTCTGATAGTTGGCATTGTAGTAGTCTCAGGCTAATTTAACATATGAGTCTCATTCCTCCTCTATTCAATCTTGAGAAGTGTAGATATTAACTTGACAGAAGAAATCTAGTAGAGCTGCTACAGCATAGTACTCTGTAAAAGATTGTTTCATTTTGCTGTAGTAATATACCAGTTTATTTCTTACAGCAACAATAGCCTGTGCTATAGCATTATCTCAGACTGAATTTCTTTTTGAGTGATTCAACTGCTTCTTAAGATGAGTAAATAAACTGTTATACACTCATCAGACTGACTGCAGCATTGGTGTATAAGTGATTGAGACTGTCTTTATTATCTTATAAAACTGAAACAGTAAATCAATCACATATTTCAACTGAGTTCACTTCATATCAGAAAGTTTCAATATCTGAATCTTTTTCTGATTAGAGTGTTGCACTCAATGATCAATCATCTGACACAATTGAAGAGTCTTATTATTATTATTATTATTCTTCAATTATAGATGTATGCAGTCAGAGACTATGACATCTACCTGAGAACTTTAGTTCTCAGGGTTTTTTCTATGTCTGTAAAGTTAACTATTATACATTCATCAATTTCAGATATGCAAAATCAGAAAATTCCAGCCCAGAATACAAAAACTGTTTACAAATTGCAGTGTTTTAACATCTTTTGATACTTTGAAACCATTTGACAATATCATGACAAAAGAAAAGAGAAAAAGAACACAGTCTCAAAGATAGACACATTAAATAAATAGATAGAAAGAAATTGAAAGAAAAAGATAAAGAAAAAGATAAAGTAAAGAGAGACTATAACAAAACAAATTATTAAAAGAGAGTGTATAGCTGTTTTAACAGACTATATCTGATTTATTTCCTCCTCTTCATACTCAGATAATTCTGAATTTAGCCATTTTCTTGTAGCTGCTTGAGTTTCTGATAGAAAGTCTATTAAGTATTTAATTCCTGTCTCAGTTGAGAATAAGAATCTCATATTTAATTGATTTAGATCATACTTCTCTTTCAATCTGGCTCTGAGACTATTGTATAATGCACAGTGCATTACAATATGCTCAGAATTCTCATTTGTATTGCAGAATGAGCATTCTATTGAGTCAAATCTATCATCAAATCTTTGTATATAAGATTTGAAATAGCCATGTCCTAGTTTCAGCTGTATTATAGATGAGAATATTTTCTTTTTACATTTAATTGAACAAGATTTCCACTTGGGTTTTGTTTCAAATCTTGAATAATGTATACTCTTCTTTTGTTTCTGCCAGCTTTCATTCCACTTGTCTAAACAAGATTCTTTTATTTTTCTCTTTATAAAAGACCAGGACATAATTTTTTGAATAGATCTGCTTAATTCTGCACCCTTTTTTACAGCTGAATCAGCCAATTCATTACCATGAATATTCATGTGAGCAGGAACTCAGTGTAGATGAATTATCAGCTTTGATGTTCTTCTCTTTTGAATTTTCAAAACAGAGTTTAAGATCAGTTCAAGATTCATTTGATCATTAGGAATCTGACTATTTCTAAGTCTTTTTAAAGCAGCTTGACTATCAGAGAATATCCATGCCTCTTTCAAACAATTTCCTCTTTTATGAGATTTTATTTCAATGAGTTTGAAAGCTTTCACTATTGCAAATAGTTCAGCATCAAAGACTTCATATTCAGAGCCTAGATTCCAGAAATCTGAGATAAAATTAATATTATCTTCAGTATAAGCAATGCCTGCGCCTAATCTATTCAAGTTCTCATTTTTTGAGCCATCTGAATAAACCAGAATAGAGTCTTTTATATTGATTGTAGAAATTCTCTTCAAATGCTGTTCATATTCTTTCTCTTTTGATAGTTCACTTATTTGTAAGTCTATAAGAGATTCAAGCTTTTCTCTCCAGGGAGATAACTTCTCATGATCAACTTTTTCAACATTTAAAGAAGAAAATTGATTTTTAATCAGAGAGCATAGTCTGTACAGTTGAGAAGGCATTTTCTTTGAAGAATTATTTTCATTTCAATCAAGAAATCTATTCCAATCCAGTTCATTTCCAGAGTTAATTGATGGAAATGAAGAAGAGACTCTTTCTCTGATTATATGATTTGAGCTCATCTTTACAACTCTCAGAGCATAGTTCATACAGGCCTTTTCAAATCTAATAGCAGGAGGAGGAATTGAAGCTTCAATTTCCATTGCTTTAATAGGAGATGATTTGAATGCTCCCAGAATTCTTCTCAAGGCTCTGTTTTGCAGACTTTGAAAGAGTTCAGTGAAATTCCCTTGATTATTCCACCAAACTTGAACTCCATAATCAGCTACTGATGTGATACAGGCTATATATAACTGTCTCATAGCCTGAAAGGATAGACCTCTCTCTGTATTTGATAGTCTGATTATGTTGTTCAATAGTCTTTCTGCCTTGACAGTTCTTTGTTAAATGTGATATTTAAAATTCAACTTGGAGTTTAACCATACTCCTAACCATTTGACATTTACACTGGGTTTAATCTCTCTATTTAAAAGAGTTAGAGATAGTTCTTTCTCATTGAGTCTAGGAAAGAAATGAATTAACTCAGTTTTATCCATATCAAATTGAATTTGATTGATATCTGCTCTAACAAAGATTTCCTTTGCAGCTTCTTCAATTACTTTCAAATTCTCTTTGATAGTTTTTGAGCTGTAGACTAGACCAATATCATCCACATAACTCAGAGATTGCACTATTCTCATATTTCTATTTTTGAATAGATATGCAGTGTATATTGCAAATAAAATGGGTGAGATTGGAGATCCCTGTGATACTCCTATTTTTATCTCAGTCTTGTCTTGTTTCATTCCATCAAAGAAGAGTTGTATAATTCTTTTAGACATAAAACAGTTAACCCATTTTATTAGAGAAAGTGGCAGTTTTAATATCTTCAATGTCTGAATTAACTTTGACTTTGAAACATGATCAAATGCTTCCTTTATATCAATAAAAACTGCAGTTGAGACCAGACCCTCATGCTTTGCTATTTGAATATCATGAACAACTGAGAGAACAGTGTCAATTGCAGAACACTGTTTTCTACCTCCCATTTATTCACTGAATAAAAGAGAATCATCTATAGAGCTTATAAAAGATAGTCGAGTAGCTATTATCTTTTCTAAAACCTTTCCTAAACAGTTCAATAGAGATATTACTCTATATGACTTAGGAATTGAAGTTTTTCTATTAGGTTTTGCAAGAATCACTCCAGTGGCTTCTCTCCAGCATTCAGGATGATATTCATTTTTCAAGAGATTGAAAAAGAGCTCAAAATATTCATTCTTTAAGTAGGAATATGTATTTTGAATAATCAAGTGATTAATTGAATCAGGACCTGCAGCAGTTTTAACAGAACTTGAGAAGATAGCTGACTCTAATTCATCTTGTGTAAGATCAGGCCATTCCCAGTCATTTTCATCAATGTAGTTGAGAAGTGATATATTCTCTTCCTCTGAATCTGAATCTGAGTCTGATGAGTTCTGAAAGAGAATTCTCATGAAAGCTTGACATTTTTCCTCAAAAGAGTTTGCTGTATATGATTCATTCTGAAACTCATATTCTAAGGCTGGAAGTTTTGCTACACTTCTTGTTTTAGTATAGTTAAAAGCTTTAAAAATTTCCTTCTCTTGTGCTTCTTCAAGAAATTTATTCCAGCAGTCTGTTTTAGCTCTTTTGATATCTGAAAAATATTCATTTCTGACAGCTTTGAACTCTTCATCAGATATTACATCATTTTTCCAATCTCTTCTAGCAGTAGCTAATTCTTTCCTTTTAGATGAGATATTCTCATTCCACCAAGGTTTTGAATACTCAGAAGATTTTCTTTTTGAAATATTATCTCTAACACTTGTTAGAATAATAGATGTAATAAGCTTCACTCTATTCTCAAGCATTTCATTTGAGATATCTTGACCAGAATTTCAATATAGCTCATTCTGTCTTTCAGATTTTAGCAGTTTTATGCTTTCTTCAACTGCTTTCCAATCAGCTTTTTCAAAGTTATACTGATTAGAGAGAAGAGGATTTTCACTCATTTGTTTTTCACTCAGTTCAATATCAAATTGAATAATCTCATGACCTGATCCTGATGTCTCATTTGAATTAATAAACCAGTTTACAAGTCTTCTTTCCATTAGATTTTGTGACATGAAGGTTAGATCTATAATAGACTTCTGTTTCATGCCTTTTCTAAAGAATGTTTGTTGATCAGACTTATTAACCAAATCTATTGAATGCTCAAAGGTTCATTCAATCAGATTATCAGCTCTCACTGCTCTCTTGTATTCTGAATTTCATCAGAGATGATGTGCATTGAAATCTCCTGCAATTATAGAGTTTCTTGATGGAGTTATGTTCAGAAATCCTCTATCAATTGTTCAGATATTGTTATTTTTCTTCAATGACTTTTCATTATAGATATTTATGAGCTGTATAGTATCAAACTCATTTTCTTTATCTATAATATCACCCACCAGAATATCAGGGTCAGACATGATATCAAATCTTAGATTAAATTGATATCTTGATCTCTTTCTTCCATAGATCACTACTCTTGACTTTATCTCAGACTTTTGAGGTAAAAAGCAGTAGTAGCTTGAATGAGAAATAACATATTTTTGCTCAGCATCAAAATTCGGCTTCTGAAGCAGTATAAAATCAACTTTTTGTTCAAATGCAATTTGAAGACAAGAATAAATACAATTTGAGTTTCTATTCACATTATTTTGAATAAATGTGATTTTTGAAGAGTTTTTAAACTTTTTTTGTTGTTTTTGTTGTATATTCATACTAAAAGAGAGTAGAGTAGAATCTAATCACTATCATCAGATAGTAGATTATAACTGTTCTGAAAAGTAGGAATCTCAACTGCTTGCATTATATCTAGTTTATCATCAGAGTCATTTCTCAATTCTCTAATCTTAACAGAAGTTTGAGGATTCAAGTTCTGTTTACATTTAGCTGGAGAGTTGGAGTTTGAAGACTTAGATAGTTGAGAGTTTCTTCTTTTTGAGCTTGCAGTTGTGAGTTTACTGGCTTGACTCTTCTCTTCAGTTCTAGATTGACTTTGAGCTTCATCTTTTCTCCAGTTCTTTTGAGTTCTAGGAGCAAACATACATTCTTTTGAGCTAGATGCATGTTTTTCTTTGCAATTAGAGCACTTAAGCAGAGTGTGTTGACAAATTTCATCTCTTTTTGAGCATGTTTCACATTTATGCTCACTAGTTTTGTGATCTCTGGCACAGAATGCACATTTTGAGTCTCTAAAACATGAGATTGCAAAGTGTCCATATCTTTGACAGTTTGAACACTGTGTTTGAGCTTTGAGATTCATCCTTGAGTCTTTGTATTCATGAACTCTCATTTTCAAACCTGCTACTCTTACTTCAGAGATCTTTGACTGTTCAAGTGTTTTTGTATATACTAGAACAGAGGCATTTCTCCTGCTTTGTCTGAACTCAATTGAATTTAGTCATACAGGCTCCTTTCTCAGTTGAATAGAGTTGTATTCTTTCAATTCATTTTTAAGAAGTAGCATTCCTTCTTCACAGTCAAAAATTTCAACTGGAATATCATGAAGAATGAATTTGTCTCACTTTTCATCTCTTTCAGATAGAATTGTTGTGTTTAACAAAGATTCTACTGCTGACTTCCAGAGATTCTCATTCTGAATAAGGAATTCAGCACTGAATTCAGGCATTGTAGTCAGAATGATGGAGTTTTCAAAGAATGATGGTTCAATTGAAGCTATAACTGGTTTTTGAACTTCAATATCAGTCATTAACTGAGAAAAGAACTGCTGATTAATCTCATTTCTGATTCTGAAAATGAGATTTGAGTTTAGCTTGTTTCTTTGCAGAATGTCCTGGTTTGAGACTTTGAGAATAAGTCTTCTATTTCTGAAGATTTGAAAGTTTTTCTCTTTTTGCATTTTCTTTTCCACTTTTCTATGAATAGAGGCATGAGCAGTATTCTTCTCAGTTTTCTCAGAATTTTGAGCAGGTTTTGAGACAGTAGGTTTAGAGACAGCAGGTTTAGAGACAGCAGATTCAGCTGCTTGAGCATATGTTTTCTTCTGATTCAAAGAAGGAGAAGAAGAAGAAGTAGAAAAGAAAGAAGAGCAAACTGAAGAGTCAGTGATTGTATTAGAAATTTTCAAAGTTTTTTGAACTGTGTTTGAAATTCCAAGTTTGAACTTGATCACTTCCTGTAGTTGTCTAGCCTGAGCATGAAGAATTAACAGAACTTCTTCATTCATCTCACTCAGACACTGCTTTCCAAGAATTTTACTTGCTTTTTCAAGTTCCTGTATTTCAAGAACTTGTTGTTTCTCTATCTCTTCTTTCTTTCTTCTCTTCAGAATTTCAATCTCAGGAATAGCATTTGAGAAAGCATCTTTTTCCACATCAACTGAGTGTACTTTTGAACTCATTGTTCTTACTCAATGAAAAGTTGGTCAGACTAATTCAATTGAGATATTTATTAAACTCTTTTGAATTGAAAAGTTGGTCAGACTGTTTCAATTAAGAGGTTTCTAAGTCTGTTTTCAATTGAAAAGTTGGTCAGACTATTTCAAAAGAAGAATTGCAGACTTTTGTGTATAAAACACCTGATTTTTTTCACACTAGTTCAGTAACTAGGTTAGATTTTTGAAGAGAATCTAATAAACTAAAATTGATTTTTAAGATAAATCAATAAAATCTTTACAATCTCTTTCTTGGGATACAGTGAGAAAAAGTATGATATCAATTGATAGTAAATCAGATGATATGACAGTTTTTGAGAGAAAAACTGACAAAAAATAAATCAATTTTTTGAAGAGAAATTGATTAAAACTATTCAATTTTATTCTAAATTATCCAATTCTCCTCACACAACAGGTGTGCAACTCAAATCAGTTAATAAAGAGTGTAAAAAAGAATTAAGTATTAATGAAAGCTCTTCAGCCACTGAAAAAGTAATTCTTACTTAAAAGAATATGAAATTATGACAGAAAACAACTCTGTTTTTAATTCTTTGTAAGAATATTGTGTAAAACCCAGAGAAAAACACCTTACTTTTTTAAGAGAAGTAAAAAACTATTTCTAAAATCTTTTTTTTGCATTAACTGCTGCAGAAGAATGAGATAGAAACTGCTAAGATATGCACTACTGTATACCCTCTATCAAGACTTTCCCTCTTCAGAGTCTTGATATTATAGAGAATATAAGTCTGTTTCTATATGATAATATAAATATTGTCAGCGGGATGTAGAGGAACTGGTTATTTATATCTCAAAATAGAAGACTTTGTCAATGATTATATCAATATAGAGTTAATTCTCAAATTCAATAGAAACCTAGTGTTGCTGTTCTCAATCCCTTGCAGAATCTATTGAATATTGAGGTATTAAAACTAGATTTAATATATCTCACTGTGCAGGGATCAAAGGCTCAGTCAGACCTTGGGGTATACTGATTTTATAGTTGTCGTGTCTGCCGATTATGTATTGAGTACAGTTGCTGAGGTATCTTTTTGTACTTTTCTGTCGGGGATGGGCCAGATTGAGAGGGGTGGTACGAGGGCGAGACTTGGCGTTGATGTTCAGATACACTGAAGACAGACCGCGGAGGTTGCACTTCAGAAGTGGCCGTTGGTTATGTGCTTGATATTATCGCCGAGGTATCTTTTTGTATTTTTCTGCCGGGGATGGGCCAGATTAGGAAGGGCGGTACAACGGTGGGACTTGGCGTTGGTGTTTTGGAACATCAAAGATGGACAGGGTTTTCGCGGAGGTCGCTCCTCAGATATCTCCACAACTACAGATCGGGGATCTTCCAAAATCGAGAAGATTGGTGCATATGGCTAGGTCTCTTCACCTTACAATTTGTATGGCACTTTGGCCCGGGGTTGTGGTGTGGTAGGGGAGAACGGGGGATACTCCCACACAGGAGTTTTGAACAACGTCCGGTTCACGTTTGGCTGGATAACTCCACCACCACACAGGGTATGCGGTCGGCGATGGGGTCAGAATGCTCGTATGATCGAGGGCTTTTCGATGGATCTATCGGCGGGTTCTTATTCGAAAAATCGAGCGAGTTCGTGGTGGAGCGGTCGTCTCAGTATTTTGAATTGAAGAGTCTGAACAGCTATCTCATATGTTGAACTTCACTGTGTTCTAACATTCTGTATCATATTCAGTGATGTGACTGATTTATTTATTTGTTGAATATCATGAAATTGTTGTTATTGTTTAGAAGAGATACAAATCACATTAGCAATGTTTCAAATCTATGATATTTAAATTATTAGTCAATCTATTCAAAATTAATAGTAGTGTTACTAAAAAGTGTTATCAAAAAGCAATATTAAAAAGTGTTATCAAAAAACATTATGTTTTATAAAATGAATACAAAAGTTACTTGAGTAATCACTTTCATCTCATTCTCATCTCAAGAACCAGTCATCTCATTATTCTTCATCTTGATGTTAAGATTCTTTATCAGTGTTTATATCACAAGTTGAATCACATGAGCAATGCAGAGAATATGACCTTGTTTATTATTTCAGAAATGCAAAGTCAATTTTTGCTTCAAGCTCTTCATCATAGTATAGTTATTCACAGCATTGTCAGTTGTAATTATAAGAAGACTGAGACTAATATCTCAATAGTCATTTTTAATCACAGTTATTAATATCTCTGTCATATAATTCTCAGTATGACTACTGATCAATGATTCAAATTCAATTAATATCTCTTAATAAGTTCAGTTCTCATCAATGTAATAATATATAACTCTCATAAATGTAAGATTATTTGTACTAGTTCATGCATTCACTGTGAGAGACACTCTTCAATGATTCTTCAACTCTGATTCTAGATATTGTATATTGACTTTGTAGTGTATCTCAAGATTGAACTGAAGACAGAATCAATGTGAAATATGAAGATTTAAATTAAGCATTTGAAGAAGTGTTCAGAATTCAGAGTTTTCAATTGATTGAAGAGAAAGATTCAGAGATATACATATATGAAGTAATTATTCACAGAAGTTATCAGATGAGAGTTATGAAATCAGAGTACTAATACAGAGTTGTTTTCACATAATTTTCTTCAAATTAGAAAGTTAGTATTATCAAAAATTGTTATCTGATAGAGTAACTTATCAGCTCAGTAGTAATTTTCTGATTATTTTTCTTTTATTGTCTGCATTCTGATGACTTCAGATGTCAGAAAATTTCTTCAGAGTTATGATCAGTTCATGATGAATGTTTCTGAATGAAGTTGCAGTGATTGTAGCAGAGAGATAACTCTTCAGTAATCTGCAATACAACCTGTTAATAATTATTTCATAGTTCATCTTGATATTTGTGTTAAGTTTTTCATAAATTTCATGACCTGAAATCAGATATGAAGAATGAAGTGATCATTCATTATGATTGAAAGAGAGTATTCTGTGTTGAATTGTAAACAACATAGACTTTGTAATTCATAGTGATTTCTTAAAGAGTTTGTGAATCTTTAATAGAAGTAAAAGAAGTGAATTCAGAAGATATAATAATAATTTAAGAAAGATGATAATTTATTTTTAATAACTGATCACTGATGTGTGTAAGAAGAATTAATATAAGAGAAAATAATCTTGTTTCTTAGCTTAGTTATAATTTTAGTACTAACTCAGATTGAATATTATCAATGTATAAAAGTAAATAAACAATCTTGATTAATCTCTGTTATATTTCTTGAAATATATTAATATTGTGAAAGAGAGCATTACTAAATTATGTTATCAGATGATATCATTAAAAATATATTAATATTGTGAATATCAATGTTGAAAAAATGTTGATACTTATACATTATAGTGATTTGTGAATCATGATAGTTAAATATATATATATATATATATATTATTCCTGACTTGATTACAACTTGTACAATAATTTTTAAAAACTCAAAATTAATTTTAATTATTAATAATTATGAACTTACAACTAAACTAACTAATATAAAAAGAAAAAAACTTTTTCTACTCATCATCTTTCTTCTCTTTCTTATTCTTCTTATCATTCTTTACAATTCACTTCTCATTCTTCTTCTTCTTCTTCTTCTTCTTATCTGAGATGATAATCATCTCAAAATCTCTCTTCACTATTTTCTCAGAGAAGAGTTTCTGCTGCTCTCTCTCAGCCAGGTCAACCTGTGTCTCAAAATCCTGCATTTCCTGGTCTGCTGCCTTGGGTTCTATCTCAGTGATAAGCAGATTGACATGCTTAGAGAGCAGAACTGTCTTCTTAATATTCTGAATCATGAAGTGCATTTGAGACCTGAATAAGGCCTTAATTCCCTTCTCCTCTGCCAGCTCCTGCTAATCAATTAGAGAATAGAAGTGTTATCAAAAATTGTTATCTCTCAATAAATAAAAAACTTATCAGTTTTAACTTCTTTATCTCTTACTTTAATACTCTCTCAATCTTCTTCTACTGTTACTTATTTATAGTAACACTCTTCTTCTCTCTCTCTCTCTTTATCTTAGTCTCAAATCATTCTCAGAACTTCTTTTGATTTCATCACTACTGTATAAGACTCTTCACTGTCTTCTTCTTCAATCTCTCACAGACAGCATCATCTGCATTATTTCTATACTTAGTTCAGTCTAAATCTATTAGAAGTGTTACTTAAAATTGTTCTCATTCTGCTTTCTTACAGAGTCTCTTCAAGGCATTATAATATGTCTTATAATCTGTCTTCTCTTGCTTAAATGTCTTCTTCTTCTCTTTCTTCAATCTGTAACAGTGCTCACACGCCTTGATGGTTCACAGAACTGCAGAATATTTGAAGAGAAATAACATGATTAATTTCAGTGAGTGTTGAAGAGAGATGAAGGCAGAAGAGGTAGTCAGAAATAATATGATAATAATAATAATAATGATGATAATAATGATGATAATGATAATAATAATGATGATGATAATAGTGATGATAATAATGATGATGATAATGATAATGATGATGATGATAATGATGATAATAAAAGAGAAAGTGCATTGAAATATATTACTAACTTATCAAATATAAAGAGACTCAAAGAAAATATTAACAGCTTTCAGTGATGTATAGAAATAGCTACAGTGTTGCATAGTAATATCATCTTCATTTAATACATGCACTGTTGATATTCTTTGTATACAGTTATTATATAATCTGTATCAGAGATACATGCAGAAAACAGATCTTTATTACTAGAATAAATGATTGCAGCAATTCTCTGTTCTTATATTATAAAGATAAGTTATTCTTATTTCTTTCTTCTCTCTTTTCTCTTCTTCAATCAATCACTAATTTCAAGCTGATATGAAAACTATTAAAACACTCTCAGAAATCCTCAAATTGAAGAGTATAGACTAATCAAATTTTAAATACAGAAGAAATCAAATTATCTTCTATAGATTTAATTACTCATCTCTTCTCAAATAAAACAGCAGTCACATCTCTCTCTCCCTCTTAATTAAATGAAACATGGCCTGTGAAAAGTGAGTATCACATTAGGTCATAATAATCAACACAGCCTCAGTATGCAGGACTGTATATACACAGTGTGTGCTGAACTGAGAGACTGTGTGAGTTATAAATTAGCAGCAGCATCTCAGAGAGAGTCATGCAGTGTGAGAAAGCTGCAACTCTCAGTCACATGTGCAGAGAGTGAATTACTGTAGTAAGTGTATATGCATTAAAGTAATGCTTTTTAATAATACTCAGTCTCTGATATGATGAAAATAGAGTCTCTCTGTGAGATCTGTTTCTATCAGAAGTCAGAGAATCTTATATTTCTCAAGATCATCTTCACACACCTTGTTCATGAAATTGATGAGAGAAATCATCAATTTCAGCACTCTGCTCTTAATATTATTCAAGTGACAGCAGAGTTCACCCTGATCACACTTTTTAAGTGTATATTTTCTAATTATTCACATTTATATAGATATATACTGATTATTTGTTAGATAATATTAAGATAATGACTCATCACAGCTGTGTTACTCTTACTATGAGAGATACACAGTTAATAATGAACATTATAAAGACTCTGAGAAGTGAGTATTTTAAGAATACTGTGACTCTGTAATCTTGATTTTTTTTTATTTTTGTTTTTTATTTTTTTCTTTTTCTTTTCTTTTTTTTTTTAATTTTTCTTTCTCTTTCTGTCTTTTTCTTTCTCTTCTTTTTTTCTTTCTCTTTTTTTTTTTTTTTTTTTTTTTGTTGTGATTTTTTCTTGTTGTTTTATTTTTTGTTTTTTTATTATTTTTTATATTTTACATTTTTTTTTTAATTAAAATGATATTGATTATAATCTGTATTTAGAAAAGTAATGATATTTGATAATACTCTCTATTGAATTTTCAACAAATGAGTACTATGTTATGATATTATGTAAGTGAGAAATGATTTTATGATCTTATTTAATACTATTTTCAATAATGAAATCAGAATGAAAATATGACTAAGAATTCAAATATATTCTTTATCTGAGACTAGATTTTTATTTGAAAAGTGAATCTGAAATCTTTAATATTTGAAATAATGGGATTTGAGATCAATGTGATGAACACAAACTATAATCAGAAGTAATGCTTTTAAGCAATGTGATAACTGTAAAGTTTGGTCCTGGTCTCAGACACGGTCACACGGTCAGTCTAAGAATATATCACTTCTTAACTATATTGATGAAAATGACTGAGAATGGCCTGATCTTACTCAAGATGAATTAGAGTCAGCTATTTTCTCAAGTTCAGTTAAGACTGCTGCAGAGCCTGATTTAATTAATCACTTGATTATTCAAAATACATACTTCTACTTAAAGAATGAATATTTTGAGCTCTTTTTTAATCTCTTGAAAAATGAATATTATTCTGAATGCTGAAGAGAAGTCACTGAAGTGATTCTTGCAAAGCCTAATAGAAAAACTTCAATTTCTAAGTTATATAGAGTAATATCTCTATTAAACTATCTAGAAAAGATTTTAGAAAAGATAATAGCTACTCAACTATCTTTTATAAGCTCTGTCAGTAATTCTCTTTTATTCAGTGAATAAATGAGAGATAGAAAACAGTGATCTGCAATTGACACTGTTCTCTCAGTTGTTCATGATATTCAAATAGCAAAGCATGAAGATCTGGTCTCAACTGCAGTTTTTATTAATATAAAAGAAGCATTTGATCATGTTTCAAAGTCAAAGCTAATTCAGATATTGAAGATGTTAAAACTGTCACTTTCTCTAATAAAATGAGTTAACTGTTTTATATCTAAAAGAATTATACAACTTTTCTTTGATGAAATGAAACAAGACAAGACTGAGATAAAAATAGAAGTATCATAAGAATCTTTAATCTCACTTATTTTATTTACAATATACACTGCATATCTATTCAAGAATAGAAATATGAGAATAGTGAGATCTCTGAGTTATGTGAATGATATTGATCTAGTCTACAGCTTAAAAACTATCAAAGAGAATTTGAAAGTGATTGAAGAAGCTGCAAAGGAAATCTTTGCTAGAGCAGATATCAATCAAATTCAATTTGATATGAATAAAACT
Source organism: Blastomyces dermatitidis ER-3 (assembly GCF_000003525.1). Taxonomy (NCBI): domain Eukaryota; kingdom Fungi; phylum Ascomycota; class Eurotiomycetes; order Onygenales; family Ajellomycetaceae; genus Blastomyces; species Blastomyces dermatitidis. The sequence goes on from NW_025544789.1 coordinate 262,352, forward strand.
GAGTTAATTCATTTCTTTTCTAGATTCAATGAGAAAGAACTGTCTCTATCTCTTTTAAATAGAGAGATTAAACCCAGTGTAAATATCAAATGATTAGAAGTATGATTAAACTCCAAGTTGAACTTTAAATATCACATTCAACAAAGAACTGTCAAGGCAGAAAGACTATTAAACAACATAATCAGACTATCAAATACAGAGAGAGGTCTATTCTTCCAGGCTATGAGACAGTTATATATAGCCTGTATTACATCAGTAGCTGATTATGAAGTTCAAGTTTGATAAAATAATCAAGAGAATTTCACTGAACTCTTTCAAAGTCTGTAAAACAGAGTCTTGAGAAGAATTCTGAGAGCATTCAAATCATCTTCTATTAAAGCAATGAAAATTGAAGCTTCAATTCCTTCTTCTGCTATTAGATTTGAAAAGACCTGTATGAACTATGCTCTGAGAGTTATAAAGATGAGCTTAAATCATATAATCAGAGAAAGAGTCTCATCTTCATTTTTATCAATTAACTCTGGAAATGAACTGAATTGGAATAGATTTCTTGATTGAAATGAAAATGATTCTTCAAAGAAAATGTCTTCTCAACTTTACAGACTATGCTCTCTGATTAAAAATCAATTTTCTTCTTTAAATATTGAAAAAGTGAATCATGAGAAGTTATCTTTCTGAAGAGAAAAGCTTGAATCTCTTATAGACTTACAAATAAGTGAACTATCAAAAGAGAAAGAATATGAACAGTATTTAAAGAGAATTTCTACAATCAATATAAAAGACTCTATTCTGATTTATTCAGATGACTCAAAGAATGAGAATCTGAATAGATTAGATGCAGACATTGCTTATACTGAAGATAATATTAATTTTATCTCAGATTTCTGAAATCTAGACTGTGAATCTGAAGTCTTTAATGCTGAACTATTTGCAATAGTGAAAGCTTTCAAACTCATAGAAATAAAATCTCATAAAAGAGGAAATAGTTTGAAAGAGACATGAATATTCTCTGATAGTCAAGCTGCTTTAAAAAGACTTAGAAATAGTCAGATTCATAATGATCAAATGAATCTTGAACTGATCTTAAACTCTGTTTTGAAAATTCAAAAGAGAAGAATATCAAAGCTGATAATTCATTTACACTGAGTTCCTACTCATATGAATATTCATGATAATGAATTGGCTGCTTCAGCTGCAGAAAAGAGTGCAGAATTAAGCAGATCTATTCAAAAAGTTATGTTCTGATCTTTTATAAAGAGAAAAATAAAAGAATCTTGTTTAGACAAGTGAAATGAAAGCTGGCAGAAACAAAAGAAGAGTATACATTATTCAAGATTTGAAACAAAACTCAAGTGAAAATCTTGTTCAATTAAATGTAAAAAGAAAATATTCTCATCTATAATACAGCTGAAACTAGAACATGACTATTTCAAATCTTATATATAAAGATTTGATGATAGATTTGACTCAATAGAATGCTCATTCTGCAATGTAAATGAGAATTCTGAGCATATTGTAATGCACTGTGCATTATACAATAGTCTCAGAGTCAGATTGAAAGAGAAGTATGATTTAAATCAATTAAATATGAGATTCTTATTCTCAACTGAGACAGGAATTAAATATTTAATAGACTTTCTATCAGAAACTCAAGCAGCTACAAGAAAATGGCTAAATTCAGAATTATCTGAATATGAAGAGAAGAAAATCAATCAGATATAGTCTGTTAAAACAGTTATATACTATCTTTTAATAATTTGTTTTATTACAGTCTTTCTTTACTTTATCTTTTTCTTTCAATTTCTTTCTATCTATCTATTTAATGTGTCTATCTTTAAGACTGTGTTCTCTTTTCCTTTGTCATGATATTATCAAATGATTTCAAAGTATCAGAAGATGTTAAAACACTGTAATTTATAAACAGTTTTTGTATTCTGAGCTGAAATTTTCTGATTTTGCATATCTGAAATTGATGAATGTATAATAGTTAACTTTACAGATATAGAAAAAACCCTGAGAACTAAAAGTTCTCAGGTAGATGTCATAGTCTCTGACTGTATACATCTATAATTGAAGAAAAAAAAAAAAAAAAAAAAAAAAAAAAAAAAAAAAAAAAGAGAGAGATAAAGACAGAAGAGACAGTCAGAAATGATATAATAATAATAATAATAATGATAATAGTAATGATAATAATGATGATAATAATAATAATAATAATAATGATAATAATAGTAATAATAATAATAATGATAATAATAATGATAATAATAATGATAATGATAATAATAAAAGAGAGAGTGTATTAAAATATATTACTAACTTATTAAATATAAAGAGATAAAGAAAATATTAACAGCTTTTAGAGATATACAGAAACAGCTACAGTATTATATAGTAACATCATCTTTATTCAATATATACAGTGTTGATATTCTTTGTATACAGTTATTATATAATCTATATCAGAAATACATACAGAAAATAGATCTTTATTACTAGAAAGAATAATTGCAGTGATTCTCTATTTTTATATTATAAAGATAAGTTATTCTTATTTCTTTCTTCTCTCTTTTCTCTTCTTCTTCAACTCATCACTAAGTTCAAGCTAATATAAAAACTATTAAAACACTCTTAGAAACTCTTAAATTAAAGAGTATAGACTAATCAAATTTTAAATATAGAAGAATTAAATTATATTCAATATTACTAATTATTCATTCTCTCTTAATAAAATCACAGTTATGTCTTTTCTCTCTCTCTCAAATGAAACATGATCTATGAAAAGTGAGTATTATATCAGACTATAATAATTAACACAGTCTCAGCATGCAAAGCTGTATACACATAGTATGTACTGAACTGAGAGACTGTATAAGTTATAAACTAGTATCAGCATCTCAGAGAGAGCTGTGTGATATAAGAAAGTTATAACTCTCAGTTATATATATAGAGAGTGAATTATCACAGTAAGTATATATATATTATATAAAAGTAATGCTTTTTAATAACACTTAGTCTCTGATATTATGAAAATAGAGTCTCTTCATGAGATCTGTTTTTATTAGAAGTCAGAAAATCTTATATTTCTTAAAATTATCTTTATATATCTTATCTGTGAAATTGATGAGAAGAATTATTAATTTCAGTATTCTATTCTTAATATTATTTAAGTAGCAGCAGAGTTCATTCTGATTATACTTTTTAAGTGTATATTTTCTAAATATTCATATTTATACAGATATATACTGATTATTTATTAAATAATATTAAGATAATAACTTATTATAACTATATTATTCTTACTGTAAGAGATACACAGTTAATAATAAATATTATAAAAACTCTGAGAAGTGAGTATTTTAGAGATACTACAGCTCTGTGATCTTGATTTTCTTTATTTTTATTTTTTATTTTTTTATTTTTCTTTTATTTTTTTTTCTTTCTCTTTTTTATTTTTTTTCATTCTGATTTTTTCTTATTTTTGTTTGATTTTTTGATTTTTGATTTTTTTTTATATTTTTTATTTTTTTTATAATTAAAATAATATGAATTATAATTTATATTCAGAAAAGTAATAATTATTATTATTATTATTATTCTTCAATTATAGATGTATGCAGTCAGAGACTATGACATCTATCTAAAACCTTTAGTTCTCAGAGTTTTTTCTATGTCTGTAAAGTTAACTATTGTACATTCATCAATTTCAGATATATAAAATCAGAAAATTCCAGCTCAGAATACAAAAACTGTTTATAAATTACAGTGTTTTAACATCTTTTGATACTTTGAAATCATTTGACAATATCATGATAAAAGAAAAGAGAGAAAGAACACAGTCTCAAAG
>NW_025544789.1:266298-291280 GCF_000003525.1 Blastomyces dermatitidis ER-3
AAATAGATTGATTGACTGAAATTGAAAGAAAAAGATACAGAAAAAGAAAAAGTAAAGAGAGCTACAGAACAAGATCTCTGCAGTTTACATCTTAAGCTATATATATATTTTAACATTCTATATAACCGACCGCCGCCTCTGTTCTCTCAGGCCTGCTTCAGGGGTTATCATTTCCTCTAAAGAGCCGCCGCCCAGCTAGCTCCTGTAACTAGCTTACTTATAAGTGAGATTCTCACTAAGAATAACATCAGAGCTACTCAATTCTAGTTAAGTCTCTAATCTTCCAGCTGTCAATCTCAGCATTTCAGCCTATCAATTGGCTGTCACAGTCTTGCTTGCACTAATCATCTATTAAGGATGCCTAGGTCTTGTCTCATCTAGGTCCTTGCTAGGCCCAGGGTGTCCTAATCAGATAGTTTTTAAATCTCATTCCCCGGAAGTGGGTGCCTAGAGTGAAGGGGATGAGACCTGGTCAGTTAAGCTTGACAATGATTCACTATTCTGTGGGCACTCTAGACCTCAATCACTCTAGTACTGATCTAACTTGAAGCGCCTGAGGGACTGTTAATCCTAAGATCAGTGAGAATTAGCACCCGGGAACCCCCGGGATGGACATCTTAAGCTTGACAATGATTTGCTATAGTGCACCCAGGGGCCCCCGGTACTGTTTTATGACTTAACAGTGGAAGCTGTGGTTAAGATGGCCCTCGCAGGGTTCAAACCTGCCCTCTCTTGGCATTCATTCCCCGGGGGGAAGGCCGCTAATTGAGGCTCCATGGTAGCGTAGTTAACTACTACGCCACCGGGCCGAAAAGTAATAATATTTAATAATACTTTCTATTGAATTTTCAATAAATGAGTACTATGTTATGATATTATATAAGTGAGAAGTGATTTCATAGTCTCATTTAATATTATTCTCAATAATGAGATCAGAATGAAAATATAACTAAGAATTCAAATATATTCTTTATCTAAGACTAGATTTTTATTTGAAAAGTGAATCTGAGATCTTTAATATTTGAAATAATATGATTTAAGATTAATGTGATAAACACAAATTATAATTAGAAGTAATACTTTTAGATAATATAATAACTATAAAGTTTGATTCTGATCTCAGACACAGTTACATAGTTAGTCTAACTGTGACACTGTATCTATACTAGACTGGCCGCCGGGACTATGAATTTCACATTTGGTCCCATTTAGTCTGGTCTCATACATTTCTTGGCGTGAATCCCACTGGGACTGGCTATCAAAAAAACAGGTAAAGTGACTATATATCAGATCTTAAAATGAAACCATGACTTGAAAAAAATGAGAAAGTGATCTCATTTGATCCCATTTAGTCTCATTCTTGGCATAAAGTTACTATTTTTAGACATTTTAAGGTTTTTTTTAGACTATTTTTAATTTTTTAAAAAGTAATGCTTTTTGGTAACACTCAAATGAGATTTAAAGTCATTTAAAGCAATAAAAATAATTTAAATTGAGAAGTGGAAATCATGATCCCATTTGAAAAATGTGACAAGAGTAGACAGTAAGTCTCACTGAGACAGTATGGGACTACTATCTAATGTTAAAACTATGTAATGGGATCAGTCGAATTGGTAATAAAACTATTAAAAAATCTGGTCCTGGTCTCAGACACGGTCACACGGTCAGTCTAATCTATACTCATATTTAAGAGTTCTCTTATACTATCATTAGATATGATTATATCAATCATTGAATATATAATATCTGAAGAAGTGTAATTATATGAATATCTTATACATCTGAGTATTAGAACTCTCAGATCTTTCACTGATATTCTCTTCATAAGATTTTATTACAGAGTCAGAATAACTGATAAGTAAGCTTCTATCTGAGAACTTAATATCTGTTTAACTGTGTTTCTCTTTCTTATATATTGTTATATGTTTGAATATCTTCTTAATGAATAATCATTTCTAATGAGAAGATAATACATGAATAATCATTTCTAATAAGAAGACAATGAACATTTTTCAAGTGTAAGAGGCCTATACTGAATAGATTGATATAATATATAGATCTTATATAACAAAGTGAAAAACATTAGAGAAGAAAAGAAAGAGAAAGTGTGAGAATCAGTGATCAGAGTGAATATTTATATATGTACATAGTAATATACGCGGTGAAGCTTCAGAGCGGAAGAATAGAAATTCTGTAGATTTTCAGCTGAGAATCAGCGACTGAGAATCAGAATGATAGAAATCTGTGAAGTGTAATAAAATAGTCTATATAATTAATCGGGCGCAGTCTGTCACAGAGATTACTTTCTTATTTTTTCTAAGTCATGATTTCATTTTGAGATTTGATAGATAGTTACTTTGTATGTTTTTTTAATAATTAATCTCAGTGAAATTCATATTAAGAAATGTATAAGATCAGATTAAATAAGATTAAATATGAAATTTATAATTCTGATAGTCAGTCTAATTACATAGATTTATCTTATATCTTTTATTTAAAAGAGTTTTAGTTAACTTCTAATTATTTCTATAAGATTCTTATATAATTATTATATAGATTTATTTCATATTTTTCAATTTAAAAAGTTTCAGTTAATCTTTAATTATTTATTATAAGATTCTTATGTAACTGTTATATAGATTTATTTTATAAGATAAATTACTTTCTATAAAATCACTTTTATTAAAGAGAAGTATTTATAGACTGATCACTGAAATCATGAATTTCATATTTAATCTTATTTAATCTAGTCTCATACATTTCTTGATGTGAATCCCGCTGAGAGTCTGATACTAGTTATTAAAAAAACATACAAAGTAACTATATATCAAATCTCAAAATAAAATCATGACTTGAAAAAAATAAGAAAGTGATCTCATTTGATTTCATTTAGTTTCATTCTTGATATAAAGTTACTATTTTTAGACATTTTAAGGTTTTTTTTAGACTATTTTTAATTTTTTAAAAAGTAACACTTATTGATAATGCTTCAACAAGATTTAAAGTCATTTAAAGCAATAAAAATAATTTAAATTGAGAAGTAAAAATCATAATCTCATTTGAAAAATATAATAAGAGTAGACAGTAAGTCTCACTGAGACAGTATGAAACTACTATCTAATATTAAAACTGTGTAATGAGATCAGTTGAATTGATAATAAGACTATTAAAAATTCTAGTCCTGGTTTCAGACACGGTCACACGGTCAGTCTAAGTATTTATAAGTTAATTTTTTACTTGTTTTTATAAATTATTATTCTTTAATACTAAAGTTATAAGAACTTTTTCATTCTTTTATTAACTCTATAGAATTATAGAATCAAGATATTTATAATTTATAATTACTCTTTATAATTACTTAGAAAGATTCAGATCTATAATTTATAATTACTTTTTATTTACTAGAGTAATCTGATTATTTTATAGAATTATTTATAGTATAAATAAATCTTTTCAGAGTAGTATAAATATTTTAGATCTATTTATAAAATTTTATCTCTTCAATCTCACTCATTTTATTTGCAATATACACTGCATATCTATTCAAAAATAGAAATATGAGAATAGTGCGATCTCCGAGTTATGTGGATGATATTGGTCTAGTCTACAGCTCAAAAACTATCAAAGAGAATTTGAAAGTAATTGAAGAAGCTGCAAAGGAAATCTTTATTAGAGCAGATATCAATCAAATTCAATTTGATATGAATAAAACTGAGTTAATTCATTTCTTTTCTAGACTCAATGAGAAAGAACTATCTCTAACTCTTTTAAATAGAGAGATTAAACCCAGTGTAAATGTCAAATGGTTAGGAGTATGGTTAAACTCCAAGTTGAATTTTAAATATCACATTCAACAAAGAACTGTCAAGGCAGAAAGACTACTGAACAACATAATCAGACTATCAAATACAGAGAGAGGTCTATCCTTCCAGGCTATGAGACAGTTATATATAGCCTGTATTACATCAGTAGCTGATTATGGAGTTCAAGTTTGGTGGAATAATCAAGGGAATTTCACTGAACTCTTTCAAAGTCTGCAAAACAGAGCCTTGAGAAGGATTCTGAGAGCATTCAAATCATCTTCTATTAAAGCAATGAAAATTGAAGCTTCAATTCCTCCTCCTGCTATTAGATTTGAAAAGGCCTGTATGAACTATGCTCTGAGAGTTGTAAAGATGAGCTCAAATCATATAATCAGAGAAAGAGTCTCTTCTTCATTTCCATCAATTAACTCTGGAAATGAACTGGATTGAAATAGATTTCTTGATTGAAATGAAGATAATTCTTCAAAGAAAATGTCTTCTCAACTGTACAGACTATGCTCTCTGATTAAAAATCAATTTTCTTCTTTAAATGTTGAAAAAGTTAATCATGAGAAGTTATCTCTCTGGAGAGAAAAGCTTGAATCTCTTATAGACTTACAAATAAGTGAACTATCAAAAGAGAAAGAATATGAACAGCATTTGAAGAGAATTTCTACAATCAATATAAAAGACTCTATTCTGGTTTATTCAGATGGCTCAAAAAATGAGAACTTGAATAGATTAGGCGCAGGCATTGCTTATACTGAAGATAATATTAATTTTATCTCAGATTTCTGGAATCTAGGCTCTGAATGTGAAGTCTTTGATGCTGAACTATTTGCAATAGTGAAAGCTTTCAAACTCATTGAAATAAAATCTCATAAAAGAGGAAATTGTTTGAAAGAGGCATGGATATTCTCTGATAGTCAAGCTGCTTTAAAAAGACTTAGAAATAGTCAGATTCATAATAGTCAAATGAATCTTGAACTGATCTTAAACTCTGTTTTGAAAATTCAAAAGAGAAGAATATTAAAGCTGATAATTCATCTGCACTGGGTTCCTGCTCACATGAATATTCATGATAATGAATTGGCTGATTCAGCTGCAAAAAAGGGTGCAGAATTAAGCAGATCTATTCAAAAAATTATGTCCTGATCTTTTATAAAGAAAAAAATAAAAGAATCTTGTTTAGACAAGTGAAATGAAAGCTGGCAGAAACAAAAGAAGAGTATACATTATTCAAGATTTGAAACAAAACTCAAGTGGAAATCTTGTTCAATTAAATGTAAAAAGAAAATATTCTCATCTATAATACAGCTGAAACTAGGACATGGCTATTTCAAATCTTATATACAAAGATTTGATGATAGATTTGACTCAATAGAATGCTCATTCTGCAATACAAATGAAAATTCTGAGTATATTGTAATACACTGTGCATTATACAATAGTCTCAGAGCCAGATTGAAAGAGAAGTATGATCTAAATTAATTAAATATGAGATTCTTATTCTCAACTGAGACAGGAATTAAATACTTAATAGACTTTCTATCAGAAACTCAAGCAGCTACAAGAAAATGACTAAATTCAGAATTATCTGAGTATGAAGAGGAGGAAATTAATCAGATATAGTCTGTTAAAACAGCTATACACTCTCTTTTAATAATTTGTTTTGTTATAGTCTCTCTTTACTTTATCTTTTTCTTTATCTTTTTCTTTCAATTTCTTTCTATCTATTTATTTAATGTGTTTATCTTTGAGACTGTGTTCTTTTTCTCTTTTCTTTTGTCATGATATTGTCAAATGGTTTCAAAGTATCAAAAGATGTTAAAACACTGCAATTTGTAAACAGTTTTTGTATTCTGAGCTGGAATTTTCTGATTTTGCATATCTGAAATTGATGAATGTATAATAGTTAACTTTACAGACATAGAAAAAACCCTGAGAACTAAAGTTCTCAGGTAGATGTCATAGTCTCTGACTGCATACATCTATAATTGAAGAATAATAATAATAATAATATAAAATTTTATCTTCTTTTCTCTTTTTCTATAATAGCTTTTATTCTTATAATCTATAGATATTCTCATTCATTTACAAAGTATTTTTACTTAGATAATAAAGAGAGAGTATTTCTAATAATATCTATATATTAATTCAAAAACTTCTTAAGAATAAATTTTTTTTAATTTTAATATCTTTATAACTAATATCTGATTATTACTAAGCTTTTTATAAGTATTTCTATAATATTTTTAATTACTTTTTATTAGTTAATAATACAGAGATATTATTATTTATAATAGTATTTTTACTTCTCTCAGTTTTATTATTATATCTGATCTTTAGATTAGTAGTTAACTTTGTATCTCTCTTAAATAAACTTTTAACTTTCAGTAGTATAGTTCTACATTTTATTATAAGTCTTATTATAAGTAATTTCTTATATATTATAGCTGATAGTTTCTGTAATGCTTTTAATACTGTCAGTACTTTTTACAGCTCTGTAAATCTATAATTATCTTCTTTTTACTTATACAATTTCTGATTAGATATATGTAGATATATCTAGATTATCTATTAATAATTCTTATTATTATTATTATTATTATTCTTTTATTATACTTATATACAAGCGGAGCTTATAATGAGTTGTTATATAATGCTAAATACAGATCAAGTGTTGATTATACAGAAGAAAATACAGATATTAAGATTATATCAAGATAACAAGAACATAGAAAATACAAAGAAGTGATAATTAAATATATGTAATAATAACTTCTTATTTCAGAAACATAGAGTAATTTATTAAAGTAATTTTATAAGAATAAGTACTCATAGATAATTATTTAAGTATTTACAGCTTGATATAATATATACTAATAGCTACTAGAAGTATTCATAATAAAAAGATAAAATGTAGAAGTTAATATATAATAGTATTCAAGCTAAGTATGACAGACTGCATTTGATCAATTATATAGACTATTTTATTACACTTCATAGATTTCTTCTGAAAGCTTCAATTCTCAGTCACTAATTCTTAGTTGATGAACTTATGAAATTTCTATTCTTTCACTCTGAAGCTTTATTACATATGTGTATAAATATTCACTCTGATCACTGATTCTCTGTCACGCCCCCGGCCGCGTCAAGGCCCCGTTGCGGTTTCACACGGCTCATCGCTTTCATGCGGATGATTTCATCTCATTTGAACCGGTTTTCAACCACTCTATGACATCATTCAGATATATTATAGAAAGATTTAATTGATGAATATAAGAACCTCACTTCTATATAAGGTCAGCAGATTACTCTTCTCTGATAGTAAGACATCACTGAGGTATTACTTCAGCTATTCTCACTTATAAAATAAGAGAAGAGTATTTATTCATTGTCTATATAGAATAGCTAGATATTGACTTCTTATTAAAGAAGTCAGTAATTCATTTTTCTTCTACTGAAATATATATAAGAGTTACTGTATTTCTTATATAATCTTCTTAGTATACTAAGTACTATATCTGTGATATTCTTACAATAACTCTGTAGTCTATAAGCTTACTATTTATGCAAGATAGTTAAGCTCATTTATACAGCTTCTTAAATAACTATCTCTATATAATATTATTAACTAGTCACTGCTTTAGTTTCATTATGTTACAATTTGAATTACTTAATCTGATTACAAGTTTGAATCAGTCAATCTCTATTAACAGACTGATATAATCTCACATATCTGTGCTGAGACTGACTTAATCTCACTCTCTGAGAGAAACTTCATATTATTTTCTAGAGTGTGTATATTTCTACTCTGATAGAAATCTGAGATTTCTGAATTCACTGTATACTTTGATATAAGCTCTTTAATTATTCTATCACTGCTGCAGTCTCTACACATTGACATCTATTATAAAGATAGAGAGATTAAGATCAGAGATTCTCTGAGTTATAAGAGAAATACATTGTCTAAATTTCACAGCTTTATCTATACTCTTGAACAGAAATTCTACCTTAATCTAAGCCAGTTTAATACTTATAAGATATAAGTAATATATATTATCAATCTTCTTGAAGATATCTCTATGATTACTTGAGCTATTAAGAAGAGAAAGCTTGAGTATATCAACACTATTATAACTTGAAAAGAATTCAAAGACTTTCTACTGAATCAAATTGAAGATCACTGTAACTGCAGCTTCACAGCAGTGCAGCAGTTTAACTTATTATATTAATAAGATAATGAGAATTCTTTCAATTTTAATACAAGATTTGAAGAGTATTGAGAGAAATTAACTGATAATTTAAATCAATTAAAAATATAGCTTTATCTCACAAAGTTAACTTATAAAATACAGATAATAATATCACAGTATTAGAGTTTATTAATTAATTATATTAAGCTTGTTAACTTAGCTTTCTGAATCTATTTGAATAATCAATACTTTAAGAAAAAGATTAATAAGATCTCTTTTAAGTAATCAATGACAGAATTTAAATAACACTGTGATAGCTTCAGTGTGAAGAAAGTAAAGAAGAATTTTAAGTATTCTGATTCTTCACTCACTGTAAAGAAATATTAAAAAAGATTTAATAAAGATTTCTGTTTTAACTGTGAAGCTGATAATCACTATACTAGTAATTATAAGAAGCTGAAGAAGAGAAGAAACTGAGAAGATATCTTCTTAAAGTTAATCTCTCTTCTAATAAATGTATCTACAGAAGATGAAGAAGAGAAAGAAATGAAAAATTAATAATTCTCACATCTCTGAGTTCATGTTATAATCACAATAAATATCTCAAATAAGAAGATATTAGTGAAATATCTACTTAACTTCAGAGTGAATATTAACTTTTTATTCTATTTCTTTTCTTTAATGAAGAGTTGAAAGAAGATAGATCTATCAGATTATATGAAATTTATTAATAAAATTAAATATCATTATTTTAATATAATTCAAGTGAAGTATGTAATCACAGACTTAGAAGAAATCTTTAAAAAGAGTAGTCTACTTCTTTATATTATTAATATTATAGATAAGAATGTCATTCTAAATCTTTTATAATTAAGAGAAAATAATTCTCTCATTGACTAAGTCACTTAAATATAATAGTATCATCTCACTAATGAGAAGACAGTGATAGAGAAATTTAAAGAGTTTCATTAAAAGAATCTTGAGAAAAAGATAGAGTTGATATACTATGTAGTAGATAACTGATACTTGAGAATAGATAAAGAAGTTATTACTCTCACTGTAAAATTAACAGCAGTATCTATCATTGAAGATGAATAAATATAATGTCTCTTTACAGATTATAAGAATGTCTTTTCAGAAAAGAAAGCAGTGAAGTTTTTTGATATCAAGATATAATATAAGATTCATCTTAAAGATGATATAATAACACTGTACAGACCTCTTTATAACTTGTCTGTAAAGAAATTGAATATTCTGTACAAATATCTTGAGAAAGCATAATCAAAGAACTGAATATACTCATTGAAGAGTCTGACAGAGATATCTATACTCTTTATACTCAAGAAGAAACAGTAGACTATATCTATGTATAGACTACAGAAATCTTAATAAGATAATATCTTAATAAGATAATAATTAAGAATTACTATTCATTATTATTAATTAATAAGATGATCAATTGATTATCTGAAGTAAGAGTATTCTCAAAGATTGATATATAGAATGTCTATTATAGAATCAGAGTTAATAAAGATAATATTTGAAAAATAACTTTTCATATCAAGTACAGTAATTTTAAATATCTTGTTTTATCTTTTAATCTTTATAATGCTTCAGTCATCTTTCAGATCTATATAAATGAGATGCTGAAGAGCCTTGTCAATATCATCTATATAGTATACTTAAACAATATTTTAATCTTCTCAAAAATGAAAAAAGAATATGATACTCATATTCAAGAAGTATTAAGTCACTTAAGACAGTATTAACTCTATACAAACACTGAAAAATGCTCATTCTACATGCAGAAAATTAATTTCTTAGATTATATTATGAGATAAATAGCATTTCAATGAACAGAAGTCAGATCTTCATTATTAAGAACTGATCAGTACTGCAGATGTATCATGAAATACAGATATTTATAGAATTTATGAATTTCTACAGATAATTTATCTATACATATTTATAAATTACTGTTTCTCTTACAGATCTGTTAAAGAGAAGTGTGAAAGATAGAAAAATAAAACTGTTTATTCTCACTCAAGATATTATATAGACATTTGTAGAATTGAAATAAGCTTTTACAGATATCACAATACTGAATCACTTTAATCTTAACTTACTTAGTCAGTGTGAGACTGATATATCTAAGAATGAGATCTATGAAATCTTTTCACAGTTAATACTGAAGATCTTTCAATATTGAAAGAATCAGAGAATAATAAACTCTGAAAATACAGATAATGAAATATCTGTGAGAGAAGACTTTTTCACAGAGTTTATAAAATACTGTGAATAAAGATCAGTGATCTTCTTCTTCAAGAAGTTATCACTCATGCAGAGAAGATATAATACTCATAATTAAGAGATGTTAGTAATTGTTAAATTCTTTAAAATCCGATAATATTATCTTCAGAGTAGTAAGTATTCAGTGTAAGTTCTCACTGATTATATAAATCTATGTTACTTCTTAATAACAAAGAACTTGACAGAATATTAAGTCAGATGAGTAAAGCTGCTTTCAGAGTATAATTTCTATATCTGATACTGTTCAGATTAGCTTAATTCTGCTGATACACTATCTAAGCAGTCTGATTATAATATTATTGATAAGAAGAAGAATTCTATAAAAGAATCTCTATCATCACTGCAGAAGAAGCTGACTGCAGAGAATTAAGATTCTCTGAAGCTTAAGAACAGCATCAGTAAGACAGCTGTATAACTCAGTATAGAAGATGAAAGAAAACTCAGATCTCTGCAGAGAACTAATACTGAAGATTATAAGCTTCTTATATAATATCTTACTATCATTGAATTGATAAAGAATAAAACAGTCTACAATCTTTCAATCTAACTACTTTTAAAATTTATTAATAAGTTATAGAAGAGAGATATCTCTACTACAGCTTAAATTTAGAAGTTGAAGAAGAAAGAATCTGATTTAAACTTGAAAAAGACAGACTCTGAGTAGAGCAGTGCTGCTAAGAAATCAAGTCACTGATAATTAGAAGAATATGAACTTCTACTGCTAAATAATTCAGTCTTTATCTCTCATAGCTAGACTGGCCGCCGGGATCATGAATTTCACGTTTGATCCCATTTGATCTGGTCTCATACATTTCTTGGCGTGAATCCCGCTGAGACTGGCTATCAAAAAAACATGCAAAGTGACTATATATCAGATTTTAAAATGGGACCATGACTTGAAAAAAATAAGAAAGTGGTCCCATTTGGTCCCATTTAGTTCCATTCTTGGCATAAAGTTACTATTTTTAGACATTTTAAGGTTTTTTTTAGACTATTTTTAATTTTTTAAAAAGTAATGCTTTTTGATAACACTCAAATGAGATTTAAAGTCATTTAAAGCAATAAAAATAATTTAAATTGAGAAGTGGAAATCATGGTTCTATTTAAAAAATGTGACAAGAGTAGACAGTAAGTTTCACTGGGACAGTATGAGACTACTATCTAATGTTAAAACCGTGTAATGGGATCAGTCGAATTGGTAATGAGACTATCAAAAAATCTGGTCCTGGTCCCAGACACGGTCACACGGTCAGTCTACTCATAGCAGAACAGTGTATCAGAAGTTATTAAGAATTTATTATAATAATTCTCATACAGAGCACTTCAGATTAAAGAAGACTGAGAAGCTTTTAAAATATAAATATATTTAAGACAAGCTTTAAACAGATATCAAAGAGTATATTAAGACTTATAATATCTGTCAAAGAATAAAGATTTCACAGTATAAGTAATATAGTAAGTTAGTATCACTGTCTGTTTCAAAGAGCTTATAACAGAATCTATTAATAAATTTCATAGTTGATCTGCTGAAGTTGATAAGAGTTAAAGAATATAATTCAATTTTAATTATTATCAACTATTTTATAAATATGATAAAATATATTTCTACTTATAAAAAGATTAAAGCCTCTGAATTAACTGATCTGTTTTTAAATATTATTATTCATGATCACAGTGCTCTGAAATTATTAATAATAGATTAAGAATCTCTCTTCATCAGTAAATACTGATTAGCTCTTTACTATTATCTTATAATAAGATGTCTTCTCAGCACTGTATTTTAACTGCAGATAGATGATTAGACTGAACACTAGAATCAGATATTAGAACTGTATCTTCAAGTATTCTATTTATATTATCAGAATGATTGACTCAAATATCTTTTAACTGCTGAATTTATATATAACAATGCAAAGAATATAATCTTAAAAGTATCTTTTTTCTATACTTATTATGAATATAATTCTTCATTACTCAGTAACATCACAGATAACATTTCAAAAAAGAGAATAGATAGTCAGAATATTAAACAGACACAGAGAACAGAGTATCTCTTAGTATTAGAAGTAAAAGCAAGATTGAAACTTTTAAATAAAATTTATAAGAAGATAGTGAAAAGCATTCACTATGCTCAGAAGTAGTAGATAGAATACTATAATTAAAAACATCTTTTAATAAAGTTCTTAATAGAGAATTAAGTGCTACTTTCAGCAAAGAATATTAAGATAATAAGACTGTATAAGAAGCTCAGTGAGTGATAACTAGAATCTTTCTCAGTAATAAGAGAGATAAGTAAGCAGATATATAAGTTGAAATTACTCTCAGAATTGAAATCAATTCATTCTGTTTTTCACATTTTCTATTTAAAGCTCTATAAGCAATGTCTCAAGACAGAGCTGTCTCAGTCAGATAATATTAAGATTAAGAGTAATACTGAATATCTTATAAAGAAAATATTAAATAAGTGAATATATTACAGTAAGCTTCAATATCTCATTAAATAAGAAAATTATTCATTATCAGAGAATTTATGAGAACTGCTTAAGTATTTGAAAAATGCTGAGAAAGAGATTACAAGCTATGAGACAGCTAGTAGAGACTGTCTTATTATATACTAGAGACATTGAGTAAGAAATACTACTTAAGACTTCTCATTTTTTTTTCAAGAGTTTTTTTAGAGATAATCTTATAATAATGAGTTGATATTTTATGAACTCTGTAGCACTCTTCTTCTATTTTCTCTTAAAGAGTTTTTTTTTAGAAGTTTAATAAGACTATACAAGTGTAAAATTCCTGAAGCAGTTAGAGAAAAGAGATATTTAAAATTAATAAAAAGATTAATATTATTAATCTGCAGACTGCTGCTATTCTAATAGAGCTACAGTCTGCTGAAAAAGTAAAAAGAGAGAATCTCAGAGTCTACTCATTAATAATTATACTCTTATTAAACTTATTCTTCACTGTTGAAGTCTCTAACACTAATATCTTTATCTGTTAAGAAGTTAGCACTGCACTACTGTAAAGAAGCATGCTGTAGAAGAGTATAAAGATGCTAAAGTATACTTATTAATTTATAAATATCTCAGTATCTACTTTAATTAAAGTGAGATTCTCTTTAATAAGTAATTAATCTTTATAATACTTTCAACAGCAGTACTGACTGATCTCTTCTTGAGATCAGTCATTCTGAGATATTTTTTCATCTCAGAGACTCACACTTTCATCTTCTTTTACAGATGAGTAAGAAGAATCTCTTCAGTCTTGATAGAATTCATCAATACTTCAAGCTCTGAGACTCTTACTCTGTACTGCTTAGATATCTGAGCTTCTTATCAGAGCTGATATGACATCTTCTTATAGAGTAGATAATACTTATAGAGAGACAGAAGTTATTGTTAGAGATATAATAAAAATAATAGAAGTAAGAGAAGAAACAGATATATAAGATTCTTCTCTTCTTCAGCTGCTTAGTATAGTGTAGATATATAATAGTATCAGTCAGAGACTGCACTGAAGTCTTTTTACAGAGAGAAGATAAAGAAACTGCAGAATTCTGTAGACTTAACTTAGCAGTATTCTGAGCAGAGCTCAGATATGCTGCAGAAGAGAAACTACAGATTAAGCTTCTCAGAGTCACTATTCTCAGAATCAAGCTCTTGTCAGAGTTCTCTCTGAATGATCACACAGAGTCATACATCATTATATTGACTGAGAGGGAGAGTGACATTACAATAGTAGTAGAGAGAGTAGAGAAAGAACTGAATATAAATGAATCAATTAACAGAAGAAATAACATCTCACTGCAAGGTACAGTGACTACTGCCACAGCTGTAAGAGAAGCAGAGAAAGAAGAAGAAGAAGATATGACAATGAGAGCAGTACTTCTACAGTTCATTGATATCACTGTCTTCATCTTCAACTGAGCTTTCTTAACAGTCATAGAGACTGCAGCTGCATCATGAAGATATTTACTCACTAGAAAACATCAGAATAAGTTCTTTATTATCTTTCAAGAATGATACTCTCATACACTCACTGTTATAATTAAAGAGAAGAAAAGAAAATTATGTTATAAGAAGAGAAAGATCTTTTCAAAAAAATTCTATTACTACTGTTAACTTTGTCACTAAAATACATCACTTTTACAGAGAATTTCATATATAGAACAGAATATAATGAGAGATCTGTAAGTCACTTATTAACTATATTTTTCACATTTCAAATTGATATATAAGAAACTCACTTATTATATAGTTGATTTGAACAGAGATGAGAAAAGAAGATCTATACAGTCAGTAGAAAAACTCATCTATTTCTTTGTATCATACACAGCACATGTACTGTTAAATCAGTTGATAATTATTACTATATAACAAAGATAATTTCTAATCTGATAATCTTAGAAGTATCAGAACTATACTCTTAAAGAGAAGAATATTATCATATCTCTAATCATACTAAGACTCTGCTGTGATTTTATACAGCTTATTACTTTTATATAGATAATTTCATTTTATCTGAATCAGTTTTCAATTACTCTATAATATTATTCAGATATATTATAGAAAGATCTGATTAATAAATATAAGAATTTTACTTCTATATAAGATCAGTAGATTACTCTTTCTTAATAGTGAGACACTGCTGAGATATTACTTCAGCTATTCTTACTCATGAAATGAGAGAAGAGTATTCACTTATTATCTATATAGAATAGCTAGATGCTGACTTCTTATTAAAGAAGTCAGTGATTTATCTTTTTCTTCTACTGAAATATATATACAAGTTACTGCATGTCTTATACAATCTTCTTAGTATACTAAGTATCATATCTGTGATATTCTCACAATAACTCTGTAGCTCATAAGCTCACTATTCAAGCAAGATAGTTAAGTCTACTTATATAACTTCTCAAACAAGTATCTCTATATAACACTGCTGACTAGTCATTACTTCAGTTTCATCATGTTACACAGTCTTTCTCTTAAGTGTGGAGACACATAGGTTAATCAGCAGTTGAAAGTGATATGTTCTAATCAGTTACAGTTAATGCATACTTCATATTAACATCAATCAGTAACTTTCTCAGAAGTGATTTCAGAAACTCAGAAGCCTGATTAAACAGCAGAAACTCTTGCTTATGTATAGATATTTAAATCTATTCAGTTTATAATATCTGTATTATTACTGTTCTTCAGTATAAGTGTATAAGTGACTGAAGTATAACATCTTCTATCACTTTTCTGTATACTCTTGAGCTTGATAAGACAGTTATTCAATGTTTGAAGCTGTGTGCAGAAACCTTTATAAGTCTGATCTTTATCTACTTTTACAAGAATCTGTAAGAGTTTAAAAGTTAATGTTTTCTTAAGTATACTAATCTTTATTTAATTCTCTCAAGATTGATTATCTGTTTCTAGAATCTTGATATTGAAGTCAGAAATAAATGTTATAAGAGAAGTATTTCTTTATCAAACACTCTGTAATCAATCTAATACTTTTTATTATATAACAGTGTCTCAGAACAGAATATCAAGATATTTAATAATATTATCAGATATTTACAACACTGATTCACATGCTTTTATTCATGAATAAAACTTCTGTTTTATATAATTCTTTAATCATTCATTGATATATTAATCTTGATTAATTAATAAACTGATGACATCTTTATCTACACTCAGTTTCATAAGCATTTTCATTCATTATAATGAGTAGAGAGTGAGATCAGAAGTATTGAAATATATAAAAGTATCTAAGTATTCTTTCAGTACTTTTATATTTAATTCTATAGATATTGAAATTGTCTGTACAGAAGTTTCTTATTAAGATAATTATTGAATTTCTTCATATTAATATTATTAAGTTGTATACATATCTAGACTGACCGTGTGACCGTGTCTGGGACCAGGATCAAACTTTACAGTTATCATGTTGTCTAAAAGCATTACTTCTGATCATAGTTTGTATTTATTACATTGATTTCAAATCCTGTTATTTCAAATATTAAAGGTCTCAGATTCACTTTTCAAATAAAAATCTAGTCTCTGATAAAGAATATGTTTGAATTCTTAGTCACATTTTCATTCTGATCTCATTATTGAAAATGATATTAAATGAGACTATGAAATCATTTCTCACTTACATAATATCATAACATAGTGCTCATTTGTTGAAAATTCAACAGAGAGTGTTATTAAATATCATTACTTTTCTGAACACAGATTATAATCAATATTATTTTAATTAAAAAAAAAATATAAAATACAAAAAATAATAAAAAAATAAAAAATAAAATAACAAGAAAAAATCACAACAAAAAAAAAAAAAAAAAAAAAAAAAAAGAGAAAGAAAAAAAGAAGAGAAAGAAAAAGACAGAAAGAGAAAGAAAAATTAAAAGAAAAGAAAAGAAAAAGAAAAAAATAAAAAATAAAAATAAAAAAAAATCAAGATTGCAGAACTGCAGTATTCTCAAAATACTCACTTCTTAGAGTCTTTACAATGTTCATCATCAATCATGTATTTCTCACAGTGAGAATAACACAGCTATGATGAGTTATTATCTTAACATCATCTAATAAATAATCAGTATATATCTATATAAATGTGAATAATTAGAAAATATACACTTAAAAAGTGTGATCAGAGTGAACTCTGCTGTCACTTGAATGACATCAAGAATAGAATGCTGGAATCAATAATTTCTCTCATTGATTTCACAGATAAGGTGTGTGAAGATGATCTTGAGAAATATAAGATTCTCTGACTTCTGATAGAAACAGATCTCATGAAGAGACTCTATTTTCATTATATCAGAGACTGAGTGTTATTAAAAAGCATTACTTCAATGCATATATACTTACTGCAGCAATTCACTCTCTGCACACATGACTGAGAGTTGCAGCTTTCTCATACTGCACAGCTCTCTCTGAGATGCTGTCACTGATTTGTAACTCACACAATCTCTCAGTTCAGCATGCACTGTGTATATACAGCCCTGCATGCTGGGGCTGTGTTAGTCATTATAACCTGGCATGATACTTGCTTTTCACAGGCCATGTTTCATTTGATTGAGAGGAAGAGAGGAACATGACTACTGTTTTATTTGAGAGAGAATAAGTAATTGAATCTGTAGAAGATAATTTGATTTCTTCTGTATTTAAAATTTGATTAATCTATACTCTTTAATTTGAGGGTTTCTGAGAGTGTTTTAATAGTTTTCATATCAGCTTGAAATTAGTGATTGATTGAAGAAGAGAAAAGAGAGAAGAAAGAAATGAGAATAACTTATCTTTATAATATGAAAACAGAGAATTGCTGCAATTATTTGTCCTAGTAATAAAGATCTGTTTTCTGCATGTATCTCTGATACAGATTATATAATAACTGTATATAAAGAATATCAACAGTGCATGTATTGAATAAAGATAATATTGCTATACAACACTGTAGCTGTTTCTATACATCACTGAAAGCTGTTAATATTTTCTTTAAGTCTCTTTATATTTGATAAGTTAGTAATATATTTCAATGCACTCTCTCTTTTATTATCATTATTATCATCATTATCATTATTATCATCATCATCATCATCATCATTACTATCATTATCATTATTATTATTATTATTATTACCATCATTATCATCATTATTATTATCATTATCATATCATTTCTGATCATCTCTTCTACCTTCACTTCTCTTCAACACTCACTGAAATCAATCATGTTATTTCTCTTCAAATATTCTGCGGTTCTGCGGATCATCAAGGTGCATGAGCACTGTCACAGATTGAAGAGAGAGAAGAAGAAGGCATTTAAGTGAGAAGAGACAGATTGCAAGACATGTTATAATGCCTTGAAGAGACTCTGTAAGAGAGTAGAATGATAATGATTTTAAGTAACACTTCTGATAGATTTAGACTGAACTAAGTATAGAAATAATACAGATAATGTCATCTGTGAGAGATTGAAGAAGAAGATAGTGAAGAGTCTCATACAGCAGTGATAAGATCAGGAGAAGTTCTGAGAATGATTTGAGACTAAGATGAAGAGAGAGAGAGAGAAGAAGAGTGTTACTGTAAATAAGCAGTGACAGAAGAAGATTGAGAAGATGTTGAAACAGAAGATAAAGAAGTCAAAACTGATAAGTTTTTTATTTATTAAGAGATAATGATTTTTGATAATACTTCTGTTCTCTAATTGATTAGCAGGAGCTGGCAGAGAAGAAGGGAATTGAGATCTTATTCAGGTCTCAAATGCACTCTATAATTCAGAATATTGAAAAGTCAGCTCTGCTCTCTGAGCATGTCAATCTGCTTATCACTGAGATGGAACCCGAGACAGCAGACCAGGAAATACGGGATTTTGAGACACAGATTAACCTGACTGAGAGAGAGCAGCAGAAACCCTTCTCTGAGAAGATAGTGAAGAAAGATTTTGAGATGATTATTATCTCAGATAAGAAGGAGAAGAAGAAGAAGAAGAATGAGAAATGAATTCTCTCTGAGCATGTCAATCTGCTTGTCACTGAGATGGAACCCGAGGCAGCAGATCAGGAAATGCGGGATTTTGAGGCACAGATTAACCTGACTGAGAGAGAGCAGCAGAAACCCTTCTCTGAGAAGACAGTGAAGAAAGATTTTGAGATGATTATTATCTCAGATGAGAAGAAGAAGAAGAAGAAGAAGAATGAGAAATGAATTATAAAGAATGATAAGAAGAATGAGAAAGAGAAGAAAGATAATGAGTAGAAAAAGTTTCTTTCTTTTTATATTAATTAATTTAGTTGTAAGTTCATAATTATTAATAATTGAAATTAATTTTAAGTTTTTAAAAATTATTGTACAAGTTGTAATCAAGTCAGGAACAATATATATATATATATATATATATTTAACTATCATGATTCACAAATCACTATAATGTATAAGTATCAACATTTTTTCAACATTGATATTTACAATATTAATATATTTTTAATAATATTATCTGATAATGCAATTTAGTAATACTCTCTTTCACAATATTAATATATTTCAAGAAATATAACAGAGATTAATTAAGATTATTTATTTACTTTTATACATCAATGATATTCAATCTGAGTTAGTACTAAAATTATAACTAAGCTAAGAAACAAGATTATTTTCTCTTATATTAATTCTTCTTACACACATCAGTGATCAGTTATTGAAAATAAATTATCATCTTTCTCAAATTATTATCATGTCTTCTGAATTCACTTCTTTTACTTCTATTGAAGATTCATAAACTCTTCAAGAAATTACTGTGAATCACAAAGTCTATATTGTTTACAATTCAACACAGAATGCTCTCTTTCAATCATGATAAATAATCACTTCATTCTTCACATCTGATTCCAGGTCATGAAATTTATGGAAAACTCAACACAAATATTAAGATGAACTATGAAATAATTATCAACAGATTGTATTATAGATTACTGAAGAGTCATCTCTCTGCTACAATTACTGTAACTTCATTCAGAAACATTTATCATGAACTGATCATAACTCTGAAGAAATTTCCTGACATCTGAAGTCATCAGAATGCAGACAATAAAAGAAAAATAATCAGAAAATTACTACTGAGCTGGTAAGTTACTCTATCAGATAACAATTTTTGATAATGCTAACTTTCTAATTTGAAGAAAATTATATAAAAATAACTCTATATTAGTACTCTGATTTCATAACTCTTATCTGATAACTTTCATGAACAATTACTTTATATGTGTATATCTCTGAATCTTTCTCTTCAATCAATTGAAAACTCTGAATTCTGAACACTTCTTCAAATGCTTAATTCAAATCTTCATATTTCACATTGATTCTGTCTTCAGTTCAATCTTGAGATACACTACAAAGTCAATATGCAACATCTAGAATCAGAGTTGAAGAATCATTGAAGAGTGTCTCTCACAGTGAATACATGAACTAGTACAAACAATCTTGCATTTATAAGAGTTATATGTTATTATATTGATGAGAACTGAACTTATCAAGAGACATTAATTGAATTTAAATCATTGATCAGTAGTCATACTGAGGATTATATGACAGAGATATTAATGACTGTGATTAAAAATGACTATTGAGATATTAGTCTCAGTCTTCTTACAATTATAACTGACAATGCTGTGAATAACTATACTATGATGAAGAGCTTGAAGCAAAAATTGGCTTTGCATTTCTGAAATGATAAATAAGATCATATTCTCTGCATTACTCATGTGGTTTAACTTGTAATACAAACACTGATAAAGAATCTTAACATTGAGACAAAGAATAATGAGATGACTGATTCTTGAAATGAGAATGAGATGAAAGTGATTACTCAAGTAACTTTTACATTCACTTTACAAAAGATAATGTTTTTTGATAACACTTTTTGATATTGCTTTTTGATAACACTTTTTGATAATACTACTGTTAATTTTGAATAGATTGACTAATAATTTAAATATAATAGATTTGAAACATTGCTAATATGATTTGTACCTCTTCTAAATAACAACAATGATTTCATGATATTCAATAAATAAACAAATCAGTCATATCACTGAATATGATACAGAATATTAGAACACAGTGAAGTTCAATATATGAGATGACTGTTCAGACTCTTCAATTGTGTCAGATAATTGATCATTGAATGCAACACTCTGATTAGAAAAAGATTCAGATATTAAAACTTTCTGATATGAAGTGAACTCAGTTGAAATATATGATTGATTTACTGTTTCAGTTTTATAAGATAATAAAGACAGTCTCAATCACTCATACATCAATACTGCAGTCAGTCTGGTGAATGTATAACAGTTTATTTACTTATCTTGAGAAGCAGTTGAATCACTCAAAAAGAAATTCAGTCTGAAATAATGCTATAGTGCAGGCTATTGTTACTGTAAGAGATAAACTGGCATATTACTACAGTAAAATGAAACAATCTTTTACAGAGTATTATGCTGTAGCAGCTCTACTAGATTTCTTTCATTGAGTTAACATCTACACTTCTCAAGATTGAACAGAGAAGAAATGAGACTCATATGTCAAATTAGCCTGAGACTACTACAATGTCAACTATCAGAGATTTGAATGAGCAGATGTTTAAGATGTGAAGACAGTGAAATACAATTCTCTAGTAAGTAACAATCTTTGATAACACTTCATATCACATAGAACTATAATACTAACTTTGAAACAGAACTTGCATACATTGATTGCAACTGAAAATCAGGCAAAACTACATGCTTGTAAAACTGAATTTGACTGCTATCTTCAAGATAATTCAATGAATTTACACATCAAATCAATTCTAGAGTTATGAAAAATTGTTAAGAGTACATATTCAACTGTTATACTGATAATGTGTGATATTCTGACAATTTCATTGACAGAGATGAGAATGAAGTGAAAGTTCAACTCAAGTTGAGATATTTATCACTATCACTGAGAACAATTACAAGGAGAAACAATCAAGAAACTCATAATTGTAAAACATGAAATTATCAGATAGTTTAATACCTCTGATCACAGTATATCAGAGAAGTGTAGTTTTTATGAGAAAGTAAAGAATAAACTTGCACAAGAATGTATTTAGTTGTTTCATAAGCATTATCAATAATTGTTACCAAATTCTGATTATATAAGCAATCACTGAATGAACTGAATGAGACTGATTTTAATCTTCAGTCTCAGTTTCATTCTGATTTTGAAAGAATGATCATCTTTCACAGTTTATCCTGGAAAATTACTCTCATTTCACTGTTCTTGAATTAAATCTGATCATTTTTCACGCCATTTCTCTCAGAAATGATCCATTTTCAGATTTTTTTGAGGCTTGGTCCTGGTGGGACTCACGCCAAGAAATGTATGAGATCAGATCAAATGGGACTAAATGTGAAATTCATGGTCCCGGCGGCCAGTCTATACATATCAGCTATTTATTATTATTATAATTTCAATATTACTCAGAGTTACTGTGATATTACTTCTATACTTATATTCAAGAGTTCTCTCATATTATTATTAGATATGTCATTCATTGAGTATATAATATCTGTGAAATCTTGAAGAAGTGTAATTATATGAATATTTCATACATCTAGACTGATTATCAGAATTATAAATTTCATGTTTGATCTTATTTAATCTGATCTCATACATTTCTTAGCATGAATTCCACTGAGACTAATCATTAAATAAACATACAAAGTGACTATATATCAGATCTTAAAATGAAATCATGACTTGAAAAAAATGAGAAAGTGATCTCATTTGATCTCATTTAGTCTCATTCTTGATATAAAGTTACTATTTTTAGACATTTTAAGGTTTTTTTTAGACTATTTTTAATTTTTTAAAAAGTAATGCTTTTTGATAACACTTAAATGAGATTTAAAGTCATTTAAAGCAATAAAAATAATTTAAATTAAGAAGTGAAAATCATGATCTCATTTGAAAAATGTGATAAGAGTAGATAGTAAGTCTCACTGAAACAGTATGAGACTACTATTTAATATTAGAACTGTGTAATGAAATCTATTGAATTGATAATGAGACTATCAAAAATTCTGGTTCTGATCTCAGACATAATTATATAATCAGTCTATATATATCTGAGTATTAGAACTCTCAGATCTTTCACTGACATTCTCTTTATAAGATTTTATTACAGGGTCAGAGTGACTGATAAGCAAGCTTTTATCTAAGAACTTAGTATTTACTTTAACTAATTATTTCTCTTTCTTACACATTATTATGCATTCAGATATCTCTTGATAAATAATCATTTCTAATGAGAAGATAATATATAAATAATCATTTTTAATAAGAAGATAATGAATCTTTTTCTAGTATAAGAGATCTATACTGAATAGATCAGTATAATATTAATAGATCTTATATAATAAAGAGAAAAACATTAGAGAAGAAAAAGAAAGAGAAAGTGCAAGAATCAGTGATTGAAGTGAATATTTATACATGTATATAATGATATACACAGTGAGGCTTCAGAGTGAAAGAATTCTGAGAATCAGCAATTGAGAATGACTGAGAATCAGAGCATACGCGTTCATAGCGGCTGAGAATCAGCAATTGAGAATGACTGAGAATCAGAGTGTACATGTTTGAGAATGAAGCAGTTGAAATCTGTGAAGTGTAACAGAATAGTCTATATAATTGATTAGATGCAGCCCGCCACAAGATGTTTAAATATTAAGAAAGAATGAAAGCTCTACTTGACCCGGTGACGTAGTGGTTAACTACACTATTATAAAGCCTCAATTAGCGGCCTTTCTCCCCGGGAAATGAATGTCAAGAGAGGGCAGGTTCGAACCCTGCAAGAGCTATCTTAATTACAGCTTTCACTGTTAAGTTATAAAACAGTACTGAGAACTCTCAGATGCACTATAATGAATTATTATCAAGCTTAAGATATTTATTCTGAGAATTCTCAGATATTAATTCTCACTAATCTTAGAGTTAACAGCTCTTCAGATGCTTTAAGTTAGATTAGTACTAGAGTGATTAAGATTTAAAGTGTCTGAAGAATAGTGAATTATTATCAAGCTTAACTAGTCAGATCTCATCTCTCTCACTTTAAATACTTACTTTCAGAGAATGAGATTTAAAAACTATCTGATTAGAATACTCTGAGCCTAGTAAGAATCTAGATAAGATAAGATCTAGACACTCTTAATAGATAATTAGTATAAGCAAGACTGTGACAGTCAATTAATAGACTGAAATGCTGAGATTGACAGCTGAAAGATTAGAGACTTAACTAGAATTAAGTAGCTCTGATGTTATTCTTAGTGAGAATCTTACTTATAAATAAGCTAGTTATAGAAGCTAGCTGAGTGATAACTCTTTAGAGAAAATGATAATCTCTGAAGCAGGTCTGAGAGAACAGAGACAGTGATCAGTTATATAGAGTGTTAAAATATATATATAGCTTAAGATGTAAACTGCAGAGATCTTATTCTATAGCTCTCTTTACTTTATCTTTTTCTTTCAATTTCTTTCTATCTATTTATTTAATATGTCTATCTTTAAAACTGTGTTCTCTTTCTCTTTTTCTTTATCATGATATTGTTAGATGATTTCAAAGTATTAGAAGATATTAAAACACTGTAATTTATAAACAGTTTTTATATTCTGAGCTGAAATTTTCTGATTTTGTATATCTGAAATTGATGAATATATAATAGTTAACTTTACAGATATAGAAAAAACTCTGAGAACTAAAAATTCTCAGATAGATGTTATAGTCTCTGACTACATACATCTATAATTGAAGAATAATAATAATAATAATAAAGAAAGCTCTACTTACTATAAAAATCTCACAGATTTATAAGAAGAACAGCTTCTTTTTTATATTAATTAATTAAGAGATTACAGTTTCTCTTATATATTTTAAATTCTTTATAATTTTATTATTAAGATTCTAAAAGTATTTATTAAAATCAACTGAATATTATAATTCTGTCAGTATTATAAGAATATAATCAAGTTACTCTATCTTCAAAATATTAATTAAAAACACAAGATTGCAGATAATTTAATATATTTTAAGTATTCTTTTAATCTTATAATAGATTTCTTTCTTCTACTGATTTTTTACTTCTTGCTAATTGAA
>NW_025544790.1:0-2500 GCF_000003525.1 Blastomyces dermatitidis ER-3
ATCCTCTGCAGACGACTGAAATGACCAAGCGGGTCGTGTAAGCGGTCAAGTAGCCTTGTTGTTACGAGTCGCTGAGCGTCAGCCCGATCCTTGGCTCGATTTGTTGTAACACCCCCCCATTGGTTTGAACAGCCTCCGGTCGATCCGGGGGGCCGAAGGGGTGGGATAGATGGTGAGAAGGGGGAGAGTGAGGCGGTGCATGCAGTGCGGGTGGCCTGGGTCATTGCACAGCGGCCATCTGATGTGCCTTTGTTTATAAAAACCGCTTTGATTTTTGAGTCTGCTTGCTGCGTTCTCAATTCTCCGTTTCTTCTTTTTTCCCCTTTTTCCTTTTTCTTTTTCTTTTCTTTTCTTTTCTTTTCTTTTCTTTTCCTTTTCTCTTCCTTTTCCTGTCCCCGCCCGGACCGCGGCCGGCCTCCGGCCGCCCGGGGTGCTTTAATAGCGGCGCAGCCGCGAAATTTTTGAGGGTATAATTGCTTTTTTCAGGGATCACGTGACGCTCCGGGTGGTCTTTGACGAAGTGTGGTTAAGGGCCTTAACCGGGGAAACAGGCCGGGCCGGAGGTGCGGGCGGGCGCGAGGGCCGGGATATCACGTGACGCTCCGGGGGGGGTCTTTAACGAAGTGTGGTTAAGGGCCTTAACCGGGGAAACAGGCCGGGCCGGAGGTGCGGGCGCGGGGGACGGCCGGAGGGTCACTAGAGCAGTCCGCAGCGGGCGCAGTGCCCGGTGTCCAGAGAAGGTAATAGTCCGGCATGGCAATGTTAATGTCTTGATAAATGCGGTGACAAGACCTCACTTGACATGCTCAGACAGTTCTCAACGGTAGAACTGCTTCAAACACGCTTCTCTGATCAGTCAGTTGAAGCTATATCTCAATTCTTCTTTCTGTATTTGCGGAGTGTCACTGCTGTCTACTCAAGTATATCCGCAAGGGAAGGATATTTTATTTATACCCTAATAGGGATTGTCATAGACATGTGTCTCACGGGTCTGAATATATATGCAGACCGATCCACAGTGATATATGTATCTGGATGCATATATACATACATACGTATAAATACTTATTATTATTATTATTCTTCCATTATAGATATATGCAGTCAGAGACTATGACATCTCCCTGAAAACTTTTGGTTCTCAGGGTTTTCCTAGTATCTGTAAAGCTAATTGTTATACATTTGTCAATTTCAGATATGCAAAATTAGAAAATTCTCACACCCACAGAGATATACACCTGTCTGAAGATAGAATACAATGTTTGTGAGTGTAGTCATGGCGTCACCGGCGGGAGGCGGGGAACTCAAATGGCGCGCCGGTGATGTTTAACCAGGACTAGTTAAAAGCCTTAACCGCGGAAGAAGCCCGGGCCGGAGGTGCGCGGCCGGGATGGCGCGTGACTCTCCGGGCGTCTTTAGCCAGGGCGGGTTAAAAGTAGTCCCGGGCCGGAGGCGCGAGCGGGTGTTCAAACCAGCCGGGCAAGTGGTCCGGGCCGGCGCGGCGCCCGAAGCCGGCCTTGACGTACCCAGGGGCTTTCAGGACGGTCCGGTTAAAGCTCTTAATCAGAGAGCGTAGTCCTCCGGCCCGTCTACACCGGCGCGGGCCAGCCCGGCGCGAAGGGCTCCCCGCGAAAGCGTGTAACACCGGGTCACGCCCCGGGTGCCCGTTTGCCAGGGTACAGTTGGGTGTCCGGACCTTTGACCGGGCTGGTGCTCCGGAGAGGGAGAGTTGTCCGGTGACACGCCCGGGCAGTAGCGCGAGGGCGGCCGGCGGGTGAGAAGTGTCAGCAGGAGGCCGGAACATCGCGCGATGCTCCCGGAGACCGTTAACAGGGCGCGGAGTGAACCTGAAAACCTCCTGGCCGGGAACAAAGTCCGGCCGTGATGGAGGCGCGGTGCATCTCCGACGCCCTGCGGAGATGTTGCCGCTCGCGCGCTCCGGCCGGACCACAGTCCTAGCCGGATAGACAGGGCCGTATGTATCCCACGCCGGTGACCATGGCAATAGAGCAAAACGACCAAGTCCCACTTTTCCAGGCCCAATGACGGAAAAATCCCGCCCGTTTCCTATGTTGAGGTGGCCCAGTTTCTATTTTCCCATAGAAAACCATCCCCCCCACCGTCATTTCCAGTACCAGGAGCCCAGTCTGGCAGAAGACGACCCGAGAAGCGTCCGGTGAGTATGTGTAGGCAAGAAGCTCATGCGCTTCTCTACAGGTGGCATCGCGGCGAGATTGACGGCGGCGGAGAGGGGCACCTGGGCGGCTTGTACTCTATGAGCTCCCGGACCCCTCGACCCCCGGTTTTCTCGATCCTCCGCGGTCGTCCACCAAACACCCTTAGTTCCATGTCGGATAGAGCCTTCCACGTATGGTTAAGGGCATCATCGGAGAACCCGGTGGGCCCTTCAATCCACGGCGGGCTCGAGCACCTGCCGCGGCCTGTCCTTCCCTCCATTCCGGAGAAGCGGGTCTCGCGGCGGGTGTCGGAATCCCGGAGT
>NW_025544790.1:10000-12500 GCF_000003525.1 Blastomyces dermatitidis ER-3
GACGTACCCAGGGGCTTTCAGGACGGTCCGGTTAAAGCTCTTAATCAGAGAGCGTAGTCCTCCGGCCCGTCTACACCGGCGCGGGCCAGCCCGGCGCGAAGGGCTCCCCGCGAAAGCGTGTAACACCGGGTCACGCCCCGGGTGCCCGTTTGCCAGGGTACAGTTGGGTGTCCGGACCTTTGACCGGGCTGGTGCTCCGGAGAGGGAGAGTTGTCCGGTGACACGCCCGGGCAGTAGCGCGAGGGCGGCCGGCGGGTGAGAAGTGTCAGCAGGAGGCCGGAACATCGCGCGATGCTCCCGGAGACCGTTAACAGGGCGCGGAGTGAACCTGAAAACCTCCTGGCCGGGAACAAAGTCCGGCCGTGATGGAGGCGCGGTGCATCTCCGACGCCCTGCGGAGATGTTGCCGCTCGCGCGCTCCGGCCGGACCACAGTCCTAGCCGGATAGACAGGGCCGTATGTATCCCACGCCGGTGACCATGGCAATAGAGCAAAACGACCAAGTCCCACTTTTCCAGGCCCAATGACGGAAAAATCCCGCCCGTTTCCTATGTTGAGGTGGCCCAGTTTCTATTTTCCCATAGAAAACCATCCCCCCCACCGTCATTTCCAGTACCAGGAGCCCAGTCTGGCAGAAGACGACCCGAGAAGCGTCCGGTGAGTATGTGTAGGCAAGAAGCTCATGCGCTTCTCTACAGGTGGCATCGCGGCGAGATTGACGGCGGCGGAGAGGGGCACCTGGGCGGCTTGTACTCTATGAGCTCCCGGACCCCTCGACCCCCGGTTTTCTCGATCCTCCGCGGTCGTCCACCAAACACCCTTAGTTCCATGTCGGATAGAGCCTTCCACGTATGGTTAAGGGCATCATCGGAGAACCCGGTGGGCCCTTCAATCCACGGCGGGCTCGAGCACCTGCCGCGGCCTGTCCTTCCCTCCATTCCGGAGAAGCGGGTCTCGCGGCGGGTGTCGGAATCCCGGAGTCCCTCGCGGGCTCCGGTTCCGGTTGGGGTCTGTCGATTGTTGGCCGCTGGCGAACGTTTTCGAATCAGATTTCCAGGGGGAACGTCGGCTCCGGAAGCCGCTGCTCGTCAGCGTGTCTGGGGCCGTGATCCTCCATCGGAGGGACCGATGCGGCAGACGGGCTCCCCCTCGCGGGTTGGAGCCCGGCCCTGCCGCGGACCGTCCTCTGAAAATCTCAGTGGGGGCAATTGAATACCGTCCGGATGTCCAACGCGGTGCGCCGCCTGGTCGTCCCCGGTGAGTTTCTGTAACCGGGAACTCCTTCCGTTTAGCTACTTCCTGTCCCCTCCGGGGGTTCAGGCCCGGGGTGCCTTCGGCCTCCGGGCTCAAAAGTTAGCTACCTGGTTGATTCTGCCAGTAGTCATATGCTTGTCTCAAAGATTAAGCCATGCATGTCTAAGTATAAGCAATCTATACGGTGAAACTGCGAATGGCTCATTAAATCAGTTATCGTTTATTTGATAGTACCTTACTACTTGGATACCCGTGGTAATTCTAGAGCTAATACATGCTAAAAACCTCGACTTCGGAAGGGGTGTATTTATTAGATAAAAAACCAATGCCCTTCGGGGCTCCTTGGTGATTCATAATAACTTATCGAATCGCATGGCCTTGCGCCGGCGATGGTTCATTCAAATTTCTGCCCTATCAACTTTCGATGGTAGGATAGTGGCCTACCATGGTGGCAACGGGTAACGGGGAATTAGGGTTCGATTCCGGAGAGGGAGCCTGAGAAACGGCTACCACATCCAAGGAAGGCAGCAGGCGCGCAAATTACCCAATCCCGATACGGGGAGGTAGTGACAATAAATACTGATACAGGGCTCTTTCGGGTCTTGTAATTGGAATGAGTACAATCTAAATCCCTTAACGAGGAACAATTGGAGGGCAAGTCTGGTGCCAGCAGCCGCGGTAATTCCAGCTCCAATAGCGTATATTAAAGTTGTTGCAGTTAAAAAGCTCGTAGTTGAACCTTGGGTCTGGCTGGCCGGTCCGCCTCACCGCGTGCACTGGTCCGGCCGGACCTTTCCTCCTGGGAAGCCCCATGGCCTTTACTGGCTGTGGGGGGAACCAGGACTTTTACTGTGAAAAATTAGAGTGTTCAAAGCAGGCCTTTGCTCGGATACATTAGCATGGAATAATAGAATAGGACGTGTGGTTCTATTTTGTTGGTTTCTAGGACCGCCGTAATGATTAATAGGGATGGTCGGGGGCGTCAGTATTCGGCTGTCAGAGGTGAAATTCTTGGATTTGCTGAAGACTAACTACTGCGAAAGCATTCGCCAAGGATGTTTTCATTAATCAGTGAACGAAAGTTAGGGGATCGAAGACGATCAGATACCGTCGTAGTCTTAACCATAAACTATGCCGACTAGGGATCGGACGGGGTTCTTATGATGACCCGTTCGGCACCTTACGAGAAATCAAAGTTTTTGGGTTCTGGGGGGAGTATGGTCGCAAGGCTGAAACTTAAAGAAAT
>NW_025544790.1:27500-30000 GCF_000003525.1 Blastomyces dermatitidis ER-3
CAATGACGGAAAAATCCCGCCCGTTTCCTATGTTGAGGTGGCCCAGTTTCTATTTTCCCATAGAAAACCATCCCCCCCACCGTCATTTCCAGTACCAGGAGCCCAGTCTGGCAGAAGACGACCCGAGAAGCGTCCGGTGAGTATGTGTAGGCAAGAAGCTCATGCGCTTCTCTACAGGTGGCATCGCGGCGAGATTGACGGCGGCGGAGAGGGGCACCTGGGCGGCTTGTACTCTATGAGCTCCCGGACCCCTCGACCCCCGGTTTTCTCGATCCTCCGCGGTCGTCCACCAAACACCCTTAGTTCCATGTCGGATAGAGCCTTCCACGTATGGTTAAGGGCATCATCGGAGAACCCGGTGGGCCCTTCAATCCACGGCGGGCTCGAGCACCTGCCGCGGCCTGTCCTTCCCTCCATTCCGGAGAAGCGGGTCTCGCGGCGGGTGTCGGAATCCCGGAGTCCCTCGCGGGCTCCGGTTCCGGTTGGGGTCTGTCGATTGTTGGCCGCTGGCGAACGTTTTCGAATCAGATTTCCAGGGGGAACGTCGGCTCCGGAAGCCGCTGCTCGTCAGCGTGTCTGGGGCCGTGATCCTCCATCGGAGGGACCGATGCGGCAGACGGGCTCCCCCTCGCGGGTTGGAGCCCGGCCCTGCCGCGGACCGTCCTCTGAAAATCTCAGTGGGGGCAATTGAATACCGTCCGGATGTCCAACGCGGTGCGCCGCCTGGTCGTCCCCGGTGAGTTTCTGTAACCGGGAACTCCTTCCGTTTAGCTACTTCCTGTCCCCTCCGGGGGTTCAGGCCCGGGGTGCCTTCGGCCTCCGGGCTCAAAAGTTAGCTACCTGGTTGATTCTGCCAGTAGTCATATGCTTGTCTCAAAGATTAAGCCATGCATGTCTAAGTATAAGCAATCTATACGGTGAAACTGCGAATGGCTCATTAAATCAGTTATCGTTTATTTGATAGTACCTTACTACTTGGATACCCGTGGTAATTCTAGAGCTAATACATGCTAAAAACCTCGACTTCGGAAGGGGTGTATTTATTAGATAAAAAACCAATGCCCTTCGGGGCTCCTTGGTGATTCATAATAACTTATCGAATCGCATGGCCTTGCGCCGGCGATGGTTCATTCAAATTTCTGCCCTATCAACTTTCGATGGTAGGATAGTGGCCTACCATGGTGGCAACGGGTAACGGGGAATTAGGGTTCGATTCCGGAGAGGGAGCCTGAGAAACGGCTACCACATCCAAGGAAGGCAGCAGGCGCGCAAATTACCCAATCCCGATACGGGGAGGTAGTGACAATAAATACTGATACAGGGCTCTTTCGGGTCTTGTAATTGGAATGAGTACAATCTAAATCCCTTAACGAGGAACAATTGGAGGGCAAGTCTGGTGCCAGCAGCCGCGGTAATTCCAGCTCCAATAGCGTATATTAAAGTTGTTGCAGTTAAAAAGCTCGTAGTTGAACCTTGGGTCTGGCTGGCCGGTCCGCCTCACCGCGTGCACTGGTCCGGCCGGACCTTTCCTCCTGGGAAGCCCCATGGCCTTTACTGGCTGTGGGGGGAACCAGGACTTTTACTGTGAAAAAATTAGAGTGTTCAAAGCAGGCCTTTGCTCGGA
Organism: Blastomyces dermatitidis ER-3; assembly: GCF_000003525.1. NCBI lineage: Eukaryota > Fungi > Ascomycota > Eurotiomycetes > Onygenales > Ajellomycetaceae > Blastomyces > Blastomyces dermatitidis. The sequence continues at coordinate 29,125 of NW_025544790.1, forward strand.
TACATTAGCATGGAATAATAGAATAGGACGTGTGGTTCTATTTTGTTGGTTTCTAGGACCGCCGTAATGATTAATAGGGATGGTCGGGGGCGTCAGTATTCGGCTGTCAGAGGTGAAATTCTTGGATTTGCTGAAGACTAACTACTGCGAAAGCATTCGCCAAGGATGTTTTCATTAATCAGTGAACGAAAGTTAGGGGATCGAAGACGATCAGATACCGTCGTAGTCTTAACCATAAACTATGCCGACTAGGGATCGGACGGGGTTCTTATGATGACCCGTTCGGCACCTTACGAGAAATCAAAGTTTTTGGGTTCTGGGGGGAGTATGGTCGCAAGGCTGAAACTTAAAGAAATTGACGGAAGGGCACCACAAGGCGTGGAGCCTGCGGCTTAATTTGACTCAACACGGGGAAACTCACCAGGTCCAGACAAAATAAGGATTGACAGATTGAGAGCTCTTTCTTGATCTTTTGGATGGTGGTGCATGGCCGTTCTTAGTTGGTGGAGTGATTTGTCTGCTTAATTGCGATAACGAACGAGACCTTAACCTGCTAAATAGCCCGGCTCGCGTTTGCGGGCCGCTGGCTTCTTAGAGGGACTATCGGCTCAAGCCGATGGAAGTTTGAGGCAATAACAGGTCTGTGATGCCCTTAGATGTTCTGGGCCGCACGCGCGCTACACTGACAGGGCCAGCGAGTACATCACCTTGGCCGAGAGGTCTGGGTAATCTTGTTAAACCCTGTCGTGCTGGGGATAGAGCATTGCAATTATTGCTCTTCAACGAGGAATGCCTAGTAGGCACAAGTCATCAGCTTGTGCCGATTACGTCCCTGCCCTTTGTACACACCGCCCGTCGCTACTACCGATTGAATGG
>NW_025544790.1:35000-37500 GCF_000003525.1 Blastomyces dermatitidis ER-3
CGTATAAATACTTATTATTATTATTATCTTCCATTATAGATATATGCAGTCAGAGACTATGACATCTCCCTGAAAACTTTTGGTTCTCAGGGTTTTCCTAGTATCTGTAAAGCTAATTGTTATACATTTGTCAATTTCAGATATGCAAAATTAGAAAATTCTCACACCCACAGAGATATACACCTGTCTGAAGATAGAATACAATGTTTGTGAGTGTAGTCATGGCGTCACCGGCGGGAGGCGGGGAACTCAAATGGCGCGCCGGTGATGTTTAACCAGGACTAGTTAAAAGCCTTAACCGCGGAAGAAGCCCGGGCCGGAGGTGCGCGGCCGGGATGGCGCGTGACTCTCCGGGCGTCTTTAGCCAGGGCGGGTTAAAAGTAGTCCCGGGCCGGAGGCGCGAGCGGGTGTTCAAACCAGCCGGGCAAGTGGTCCGGGCCGGCGCGGCGCCCGAAGCCGGCCTTGACGTACCCAGGGGCTTTCAGGACGGTCCGGTTAAAGCTCTTAATCAGAGAGCGTAGTCCTCCGGCCCGTCTACACCGGCGCGGGCCAGCCCGGCGCGAAGGGCTCCCCGCGAAAGCGTGTAACACCGGGTCACGCCCCGGGTGCCCGTTTGCCAGGGTACAGTTGGGTGTCCGGACCTTTGACCGGGCTGGTGCTCCGGAGAGGGAGAGTTGTCCGGTGACACGCCCGGGCAGTAGCGCGAGGGCGGCCGGCGGGTGAGAAGTGTCAGCAGGAGGCCGGAACATCGCGCGATGCTCCCGGAGACCGTTAACAGGGCGCGGAGTGAACCTGAAAACCTCCTGGCCGGGAACAAAGTCCGGCCGTGATGGAGGCGCGGTGCATCTCCGACGCCCTGCGGAGATGTTGCCGCTCGCGCGCTCCGGCCGGACCACAGTCCTAGCCGGATAGACAGGGCCGTATGTATCCCACGCCGGTGACCATGGCAATAGAGCAAAACGACCAAGTCCCACTTTTCCAGGCCCAATGACGGAAAAATCCCGCCCGTTTCCTATGTTGAGGTGGCCCAGTTTCTATTTTCCCATAGAAAACCATCCCCCCCACCGTCATTTCCAGTACCAGGAGCCCAGTCTGGCAGAAGACGACCCGAGAAGCGTCCGGTGAGTATGTGTAGGCAAGAAGCTCATGCGCTTCTCTACAGGTGGCATCGCGGCGAGATTGACGGCGGCGGAGAGGGGCACCTGGGCGGCTTGTACTCTATGAGCTCCCGGACCCCTCGACCCCCGGTTTTCTCGATCCTCCGCGGTCGTCCACCAAACACCCTTAGTTCCATGTCGGATAGAGCCTTCCACGTATGGTTAAGGGCATCATCGGAGAACCCGGTGGGCCCTTCAATCCACGGCGGGCTCGAGCACCTGCCGCGGCCTGTCCTTCCCTCCATTCCGGAGAAGCGGGTCTCGCGGCGGGTGTCGGAATCCCGGAGTCCCTCGCGGGCTCCGGTTCCGGTTGGGGTCTGTCGATTGTTGGCCGCTGGCGAACGTTTTCGAATCAGATTTCCAGGGGGAACGTCGGCTCCGGAAGCCGCTGCTCGTCAGCGTGTCTGGGGCCGTGATCCTCCATCGGAGGGACCGATGCGGCAGACGGGCTCCCCCTCGCGGGTTGGAGCCCGGCCCTGCCGCGGACCGTCCTCTGAAAATCTCAGTGGGGGCAATTGAATACCGTCCGGATGTCCAACGCGGTGCGCCGCCTGGTCGTCCCCGGTGAGTTTCTGTAACCGGGAACTCCTTCCGTTTAGCTACTTCCTGTCCCCTCCGGGGGTTCAGGCCCGGGGTGCCTTCGGCCTCCGGGCTCAAAAGTTAGCTACCTGGTTGATTCTGCCAGTAGTCATATGCTTGTCTCAAAGATTAAGCCATGCATGTCTAAGTATAAGCAATCTATACGGTGAAACTGCGAATGGCTCATTAAATCAGTTATCGTTTATTTGATAGTACCTTACTACTTGGATACCCGTGGTAATTCTAGAGCTAATACATGCTAAAAACCTCGACTTCGGAAGGGGTGTATTTATTAGATAAAAAACCAATGCCCTTCGGGCTCCTTGGTGATTCATAATAACTTATCGAATCGCATGGCCTTGCGCCGGCGATGGTTCATTCAAATTTCTGCCCTATCAACTTTCGATGGTAGGATAGTGGCCTACCATGGTGGCAACGGGTAACGGGGAATTAGGGTTCGATTCCGGAGAGGGAGCCTGAGAAACGGCTACCACATCCAAGGAAGGCAGCAGGCGCGCAAATTACCCAATCCCGATACGGGGAGGTAGTGACAATAAATACTGATACAGGGCTCTTTCGGGTCTTGTAATTGGAATGAGTACAATCTAAATCCCTTAACGAGGAACAATTGGAGGGCAAGTCTGGTGCCAGCAGCCGCGGTAATTCCAGCTCCAATAGCGTATATTAAAGTTGTTGCAGTTAAAAAGCTCGTAGTTGAACCTTGGGTCTGGCTGGCCGGTCCGCCTCACCGCGTGCACTGGTCC
>NW_025544790.1:45000-65170 GCF_000003525.1 Blastomyces dermatitidis ER-3
CCAGGGGGAACGTCGGCTCCGGAAGCCGCTGCTCGTCAGCGTGTCTGGGGCCGTGATCCTCCATCGGAGGGACCGATGCGGCAGACGGGCTCCCCCTCGCGGGTTGGAGCCCGGCCCTGCCGCGGACCGTCCTCTGAAAATCTCAGTGGGGGCAATTGAATACCGTCCGGATGTCCAACGCGGTGCGCCGCCTGGTCGTCCCCGGTGAGTTTCTGTAACCGGGAACTCCTTCCGTTTAGCTACTTCCTGTCCCTCCGGGGGTTCAGGCCCGGGGTGCCTTCGGCCTCCGGGCTCAAAAGTTAGCTACCTGGTTGATTCTGCCAGTAGTCATATGCTTGTCTCAAAGATTAAGCCATGCATGTCTAAGTATAAGCAATCTATACGGTGAAACTGCGAATGGCTCATTAAATCAGTTATCGTTTATTTGATAGTACCTTACTACTTGGATACCCGTGGTAATTCTAGAGCTAATACATGCTAAAAACCTCGACTTCGGAAGGGGTGTATTTATTAGATAAAAAACCAATGCCCTTCGGGGCTCCTTGGTGATTCATAATAACTTATCGAATCGCATGGCCTTGCGCCGGCGATGGTTCATTCAAATTTCTGCCCTATCAACTTTCGATGGTAGGATAGTGGCCTACCATGGTGGCAACGGGTAACGGGGAATTAGGGTTCGATTCCGGAGAGGGAGCCTGAGAAACGGCTACCACATCCAAGGAAGGCAGCAGGCGCGCAAATTACCCAATCCCGATACGGGGAGGTAGTGACAATAAATACTGATACAGGGCTCTTTCGGGTCTTGTAATTGGAATGAGTACAATCTAAATCCCTTAACGAGGAACAATTGGAGGGCAAGTCTGGTGCCAGCAGCCGCGGTAATTCCAGCTCCAATAGCGTATATTAAAGTTGTTGCAGTTAAAAAGCTCGTAGTTGAACCTTGGGTCTGGCTGGCCGGTCCGCCTCACCGCGTGCACTGGTCCGGCCGGACCTTTCCTCCTGGGAAGCCCCATGGCCTTTACTGGCTGTGGGGGGAACCAGGACTTTTACTGTGAAAAAATTAGAGTGTTCAAAGCAGGCCTTTGCTCGGATACATTAGCATGGAATAATAGAATAGGACGTGTGGTTCTATTTTGTTGGTTTCTAGGACCGCCGTAATGATTAATAGGGATGGTCGGGGGCGTCAGTATTCGGCTGTCAGAGGTGAAATTCTTGGATTTGCTGAAGACTAACTACTGCGAAAGCATTCGCCAAGGATGTTTTCATTAATCAGTGAACGAAAGTTAGGGGATCGAAGATGATCAGATACCGTCGGGTAGGTATTAGGAAATTCCTGATATCAGAAAGAAACCGAAGTGCTGACTAAGCTTTTAGGCTGCAATGGCATTTTAACTCTCTTACTGATAACAGAAGACTCATTCCACAAAGTCTACAAATTTCCGAGCTAGTACCTGCGCGACATCCTACCTGCGAATTCTTACTTGTAAGAGTTGCTGAAACTAGCTTAGTCAATCGCGGTATCAATACAAGCATAACTGAATCAAAGCCAACTTCCCTGTTTTAATTTTATAATGTGAAGTAAGCTACTGTCCTCAAGCACGGTATAATACATTAAATGTAATACTAACTAAATAAACAGATAACACCTCAGACAATACAAGATTGTAAGTATGAACCCCGTAACCTCCTTGTGTTGGATATGCAAAGGTGGCAGCTCTAAATCCCGGTCACTACTTTTAACTAACCAACATAGAAACATGACTCCTACACTAACTTCAAAAAGAGGATGAAGTAAGTCCTGAAATAAAGGAATTGGTGAGATCTTCAAAAAGAATTAACCCCTTGTCTAGATAGCTTTAAGAAGGATAAGGAAGTGAAGAAGTGCAGCCGCGATGAGGCAGAGGTAGTCCTGTACAAGCAGATATTAGCTATTAGTTAGGTCAACAAGAATTAATCAACATGTCACACATCATAGATCTCGCTGAGTCTCACAACTCAAGTCAAAAAAACTCCTAAAATAACCCAAGTGGCCCTGAAGGAAAATGCAAATGATCAAGCCACCCCCCTTGTGAATAAGGCGAGTCTAGCTGATCCAGTAGGCCCAGGTGAAAAAAGTAAAGTAGATCTAGAGAATGAAGCCTCAGATGTAGAAATGGCCCAAGAGACTAGTGAATCTGTGATCTCAAAAAAAGCAAAGTCATATATTCAGGACCTCAAAACACCATCAAGCACTGCCAAGACTGCCTATAATACAAGACTATCAGAGATTGACAAAGCGAGATTAATTGCAGATGACAAATCAATCTGGGCCTCTCTGAACAAGACAACCCCAAAGCGCGCAACAGCCTATAAACAGCTGTTTAGTTTTTTGACAGAAAAATCAGGGAAAGGTGTTCAGTGAATCACATTCTCCAGCACAAGCTTCTATGTAATTGTGTACAAAAGCCAAAGTAAAAGAGATTTAGGCCTGCAAAAACTAAAGGACATCAAGTTTGAAGTAAATGAGCAAAAGGTTGATGTTGCGTTAGCCAAGTTTGGTGACGTAGGCGGAACTGGACCCTATACTTACCAACTACTGAGGGGATCCATGGATTCGGCCCAGGATGTACAGGCGGCATTGAATACTCTCTTCAAAGCCAAGAATACGGCAGTCCCGGCATACCAAATTCAAGAAATAGTCACTTCAAAGATCCCAACCAGCACATTTATCATCTCGTTTACCACACCTGTTCACCTCGGCACGAAAACCTTAGAGGTTGGAACATCAAAACAAGACCAGCTAATTGAAAAAGAGGGAATGCGTTGCATACTATGCAGTGAGAAAGGTCATAAGTCAGTAGGATGCAATGCGAGCGCAAGGCATGTGGCGGGCTGCGCCCGATCAATCATATAGACTATTTCATTACACTCCACAGATTCCACGTACGCTCCGATCCTCGGCCATTCTTGATTGCCGACCCTCAGCCATTCTCGATCGCTGATCCTCGGCCGCCACCCTGATCAATCATATAGACTATTCCGTTACACTCCACAGATTCTACGTACGCTCCGATCCTCGGCCATTCTTGATCGCCACTACGATTCTCGGCCATTCTCGATCACCGATCCTCGGCTGCTACGAACGCGCATATATTCTTCCGCCCCGAAGCTCCACCGCGTACGCCACCACATATGTGTATAAATATCCACCTCGATCGCTGATTCTCGCACTTTCTCTTTCTTTCCTTCTCTAGCGTTTTTATCTTTGTTATATAAGACCTATCAATATTATACCGATCTATTCAGCGTAGGCCTCTTACAAGGCAGTTAAAAAGAAAACACCAGGAAAAAAGTAAATAAAGGAGAGAAAAGCAGATAATACTCAAAATGAGAGAAGGGAAATTCTTTGAGATAAAAAAGCACAAGGAAGAAATGTTATATGAAAACTTCAGATAAAAGTATTAATGAAGAGATAGGGCCTGTACATTAGCACTTCTTCAAAAGTTTATGCTTATTCTATAAAGAAAGAGAATTGAGGAAATTGAAACATTGAGTATAACTTCTAATCTATTGACTAGACTACTTCTTACACTTGCTAAAAATGAAACTAGCCTCACTTAACATAAAGAGGTTAGAGAACTTAGGTAAGTTTGAGAGGGTTTTAACCTACTTAAGAGATCTAAGAGTTGATGTAGCGTTTTTGTGTGAAACACACTTAATTGAGAGCCAGGCCAAGGCGGTGCAACAGCTCTATCAGAGGGTAACAATGTTCATCAATACCTCAGCTATCAACAGTGTGAGTGTAACATGAATTATACTGAACCTGATAAAAATACCTGCAGAAAAAGTCACATGTTTTCACAGAGACAAGAAGAACAGGCAGATCAGAATTAGATGTTACATTGAGAAATCAACTAAGACAGTGAAACTAATGGGGGTTTATGCTCTGAATCAAGAGACTACTCAAAGGAACTTCCTGCAAAGTGTAGCCCGGCACCTGGAATCAGGGTGAGAACAGGTAGACATGGTCTTGAGGGATTTCAACTGCGTATTGAAAAGTCAGGACTGAAACCCATCTCAAGGGAAAGATTCAAGAGTTCAAAGAGCACTAGAAAGTGTGATGAAAAGTGACTCTCTGATGAATGGCTGATGTATGACAAATTCAGACCAGAAACAATACATGTATACTGAATCAACAGAGAGATTCTCATTCAGCAGAATTGACCGGATTCTGTGCATCTCTAGAGTTTTCTGAAAGTCAAGTAGATGGGAGATAAAACACATCTCTGATTGAACTGATCACAGTGCTGTGCTGGTTCAGTACTGCTCTCAAATAATAGTGAAGATGAGTGAAGAAGCCTGATGCATGAATATAAACCTATTAAAGCACTCATCCATGCAAGAGAGCTTAAAGCCAGTAGTGAAGCAGCTGATCAGCAATACAATGAGTACATGTACACTGCTTTTCAATAGACAGGGAAAATACTTTGTAACAACTGATGTGACAAAACTACTAGCAGAATTCAATAAAAGCCTGCAGCTGATAGTCAATAAAGCTAGAAGCTTTCAAGAAGCTAAGACAGCAAGTATGACAAGGATTCAGTGAAAGCTGGAAACAAGACTTCAAAAGCTCAAGACTAAGACTCGCACATGCAAAATAGCCAGAATGATTCAGATCACACACCGGCGCTTAAATGCACTCTGAGAGGTCAAGAAGAGTCATCAGAAAATAAGTGCAAAAGCAAAGTGACTCATCTCAAAAATGAAATCATCTCCAGCATTTTGAAAGTTGGGAAAAGAATCAATAGGTGAAAACACAATATATGACCTAAGAGAAGGAGAAAAAGTAACTCATAAAACACATAAAATGCTAAAGATAGTATTTAACTTCTATGAGACTCTGTTTCAAAAACACTCAATAAGCCTAAAGTGTCAAGAACATCTGTTAAGAAGACTATCACAAGATGATTTTCAGAGTCTGTTGAGCTCAGTAGTAGTTGAAGAAGTGAAGTTACTGAGCAGAAATTGATTATGAGAATGATCTCCCGGCTCATCTGAAATTTCATGAGATTTCTTCAAGACCTTTATGTATCATACTAATGATGAAGATTACACATTACAAGAAGCACTCACAGCAGTTATCACAGTTCTGATTGAATATCACAAGTATGAAACAGTAATGTCAAATAACTGAAATAAAGAGATTATCAAAATACTGTATAAGAAAGAGAATAGAACTGAAATCAAAAATTACAGACTCATTTCACTTATAAATACAATATATAAACTGATAACCTCAGTTATTGCTGAAAGACTTGCAGAATCAATAAAAATGATTATTGAAAAACATCAAACAGAGTTTATTAAGAGCAGACAAATTATTGATAGTATGAAGCTAGCTCAGGTAGCAGTAGATAAAGCTTAGCAGAAGAGAAAACCTCTGTACATGACCTTTCTAGATTAAGAGAAGGCATATGATTCAATAGATCAGTTCTATCTCTTCAAGACACTACATAAAATCAATGTGCCAGAGTCAACAGTGAAAGTTATACAGAGCTGCTATCAAGATATAACATCTACAGTCATGATCAACTGATTTGAATCCAAGTTAATCAAACTCAAAAGAGAAGTGTGACAGAGCTGTTCACTCTTCTGTCTTATATTCAATGTGATGATTGAAGGCCTAGCAAGGCTGCTGATTGAGAAACAGTCAATTCAAGAACTAAAAGACAGTATGAGAAAGGAAATCAGAGTCAGCATGTTTGCAGATAACACCTTAATCTTTTTTCAAAATCTGGCTCAATGAAGAAGAATCAAAGACATCTATAATATGTATAGCAAAGCAACAACAGCTGTGTTAAATGAAGAAAAAACAAAGATATTAGCTGTCAGAGACTCACAGTCACCAGAAAGAATGAGAACTATAGAGATATTGAAAGACAAGCTGATAAAATATCTCAGAATTCATGTAAAAGAGTCAGTAGACTATTCAATTTGAATTCAGTATCAGCTGAAGATTAAACAAAGTATGAAACACTGACAGAAATATCATCTCTTCATCAGACAAAGAATAGCAGTGGCAAAGACTTGCCTAGCTTCAAAGCTATGATATTCACTGCAATGTTTGCCTGCCTGAAGAGATGATCTACAGCCTATTCAAACCATGATATGAAAATATATATGAGATATTGAGCTAGATCAACCTGCTCAAGAATCAATTGAGAATCAACAACTAATATACTCTCTGAGTGAAGGTGAACTAGCTGCTATAGACATCATGACAATGCAGAAGACACTCAACATGTACTGAATTCATGCTTTAGAGAGTAGTATAAATAAGGAATCAGATGAAAAGCCAATCTGAAGTCAAATAATGATAGATATAATTCACACAGAACAGACTGTGAGAGTGAAGAAGTTCATCACCAGGTCATGATCTCAGATCTGAGCAGCTCATACACTTAACTTTTCTTCATCAATTGAATTCTTTTGGAATTGATGAAGCAGAGCTTGTAGAAAGCAAGATGTATCACTGAGCTTCTGAAAGAACATAGAAATCATGTACTTCTGATATCACTCAGCATTGAGCCAGAATCATAGCTCACCAAGGTGAAATGCTGAGGTGTGAAAAGACCTATTTAAAGGAAAGAATTTAAATGAGCCCATATTAACCATATCACAAGTATGGGATTTGTCAAAGGCAGAAGATGAACTCTCAATGAGATACATCACAGTGGCAAAAAGAGTAGTAAAAATCTTTTCATCAAACTGAGTCAGATTGCTATAACAGCCTCAGGTATCTGAAGACACTATGAGATTCAGACATGCAGAAGTCTGAAGTGAAAGATTGAATCAGACAATCTTTATCTCAGCTCTCTGCAAAGAAATCTATCAACACTTGTTAAAGAATATCTATGTGCTAAGAGATCTTCTAAAACCTTTCAAGAATAGTTGCAGAAGAGATGAAGTAGACTTAACTGAAATTTCAGAAAGAAGTATCTGAAAGAGTCTCTATCATTACACAGTGAACTACTCAAAATTTAGTAATCTTTACTGGAAAATAGTACTCAACAAAGTTAGAACAGAAGAAACCTGAATAAAAGAAAGAGAATGTTCAAGATGTCAGACATCACAGACAGTAAAACACCTTTTCTGAGACTATTCAATTGTGAAAGCTATATAGAGGGAGATGAAATGTCTATGATGTAAAATAGCAAGTATTGCACTCAATTCTCTTATCAGTTGGAGTGATTTAATCCTGATGAGATATACACATGATGAGAGACAGTTTAATAGAGAGACAGATGTAACAAGGTGTCAGATTCTATTCTCTGAGACTCTTTGAGCAATTTGAGTCTACCACTGTGTCTGAAGTTTCAAGAAAACTGAAGAATTCACAGAGATTGATGCTGTGCAGAGATATCACTTGAGAGTGATAATACACTATCACATAGACTGACAACTGATGCTAGACAATTCTGATGATAAGACTGATCTATTTAAGAAACAGTGAGACAGTGCTTCAGAGGATAAACCTAGTTGAATTGTAATCTAGCTTGAGAAGTAAGGAAATCAGGTAAGTACAGTAGTCAACCTGTGACTCTTGCTCTCATCATCAGGCCCTGTAACATCTGTTACTATAAACACTCTGAAAATTGATGACACATCAAAAATCTATCATAAACCTGTTAGCTCAAAGCCTCAGTCATGGATAAAATGACTGCAAAGAGATAGAGTCATGAGAAGTGTCATCTCACTTTACACTGAGGTCTCAGCAGACTGACTTGCAACTCTAAGAACAAAGTAATAAAAAGAAAGATGATCAGATACCGTCGGGTAGGTAAAAGGAAACTCCTTGTATCTTGTGAAACACAAAGTGCTGACTAATTGTTTAGACTCTCAGACTTGCTTTTAATATTGCACTTTATTTTGTCCCTCACAAGACAGTAAACAGCTAGATTAAAAAAGTTGTGAGTCTTCCAGGCCAGAGCGTTCGCGTCGCCCTACCTGTCAGTCACCGGTAAAACAGTGACTGCTGATACTGGCTTAACTAACAATAATACACAGTATCATCAAATAGTCTTTTGAAGTAGAATGCATAAAACCTTCTCATCAAAAAAAGATCTGTACAAAGTAAGTTCTTCACCTTAAGCAGAGAAATCTATGTAAACAGATTGCTAACATTAGAGAAGCAGACAGTCAGACTTAAAATTGTATAGAGTAAGTAAGCACTCTCTGTAAAATTCAAGTCATTGAACTGAATGATAAATGAGTAACAGCTCTGTAATCCCGGCCAAAGCTTGAAACTAATCCTTTTCAGCAATGCTGACCAACTCAGCAATTAAAAGCAGACAGAGTAAGTATTGCCAGAAATAGTAGCTAAGTGAGTCACTTAAAAATTAATCTTCCCTGTCTAGGCTTGTCAAAAAAGAGCAAGTCGAGCAAAAAGCACGCGCGCCAGGAGAATCAGGTAACTCAAGGAATAAACTAGCTTAGTTTAGAAATAGAGTAATGAATTGATGTTCATAAACTCATAGAACACTCTGAGCCCCTCAACAAGAGCTTATAAAAATCATAAAAATTCTCAGGCTCAAGAAGAGGAGTTACAGCACAAGGCCTCTTCTCATGAAGAGATGGTCATTTCAACAACCTCAAAAGAATCAGAAGATAATGATAATACAGGCCCTAAAAGTGAAGCCTCAGATGTAGAAATGAAAGATGATGAATATGAAAAATCTGTTATTTCTCATAAGAATAAGCCAGGAAACTCAGACTCAAAAACTCCTCCCACGCCGGCCAAGCCCTTTATGAATATGCGGCTGTCAGACCTCGACCGTGCCTGTCTCATAGCAGACAGAAAAGCAGTTTGAGCAAGTATAGATGAAGCCCTGCTCAGGAGGAGATCAACATACCGGAAGCTATTCTTGTTTCTCACAGAGAAAGTGAGAAAAGACATAACAAAGATTATCTCATCTGCATCAAGCTACTACAGGATAATATATGAGATGCAAGCCCGCAGAGACTCCGGCCTCAAGAGACTCAGAGAAGTGAAATTCAAAGTAGATGAGACTCAGATTGAACTCCAGCTTTTCAAATTTAAAGATATCAGAGGTACTGGCCTGTACACATATGTAACCTCCAGCGGCTCAATGAATACCCTTCAAGACATTCAGGCGACAATTAATTCTCGGTTCAAGGGTAAAGAATCCGCCATCCCAGAATATCACATTCAGAAAGTTGTTACAGTCAAGGTTTCAACAGGGACATTTGTTGTATCATTCACCACACTGGCAATGATGAGTGTCAAATCAATTGAAGTCAGTGCTGCTAAGCAGTTCTGATCATTTTACAAAGAAGATACCTGATGTGCACTGTGTGAATAAAAAGACCACAAAGATGTAGTGTGCAATGCTGAAAACAGCAAATTCAAACTGTCTGAAGTTCTTGTATCACAGAAACCTAAACCAGCTAAGAAATCAGTCTCAGAGAAGAAATAAGAAATCAATAGCAGAGAGAAGATACAGAAATGTTCTCTTTCTTTATGTATTTTTCATATATTAGATACCAGGAATCAATGGCCGGGCAGAAGATTGTTTTAAGAGTTAGTCTCAAGATGTAGAGAAGAAACACAGGGCCTGTACTTAATAATACTCAGAAGTATTTAATTTGAAACACTTTGACACTTCTGACTAAAAGCTTCTTTCTGTGCCTTATCTAGAATGAGACTAGCATCTCTAAATATAAGAGAACTAGCTGAAATAGGTAAGTTTGAAAAGATGATGGCCTATTTAAGAGACCTTAAGCTGAGATAAAAATAGAAGTACCACAAGAATCTCCAATCTCACCTGTTTTATTTACAATATACACTGCATATCTATTCAAGAATAGAGAGATGAAAATAGTGAGATCTCCAAGTTATGTAGATGATATTGATCTACTCTACAGTTCAAAGACAATCAAAGAGAATTTAGAAGTGATTGAGAAAGCAGCAGAGGAAATCTTTGTTAGAGCAGATATCAATCTAATTCAATTTAATATGAATAAAACTGAGCTAATTCACTTTTTTTCCAGATTTAATGAGAAAGAACTAAGTCTAACTCTTTTGAATAAAGAGATTAAACCCAGTTTAAATGTCAAATGACTAGGAGTATGGTTAAACTCCAAGCTGAATTTTAAATATCATATTCAACAAAGAATTATCAAGGCAGAGAGACTACTGAATAGTATAATCAGACTATCAAATACTGAGAGAGGTCTATCCTTTCAGGCTATGAGACAGTTATACATAGCCTGTATTACCTCAGTAGCTGATTATGAAGTTCAAGTTTGATGGAATAATCAAGGAAACTTCACTGAACTCTTTCAAAGTCTACAAAACAGAGCTTTGAGAAGAATTCTGAAAGTATTCAAGTCATCTCCTATTAAAGCAATGGAAATTGAAGCTTCAATTCCACCTCCTGCTATTCGATTTGAAAAGGCCTGTATGAACTATACTCTGAGAGTCATGAAGATGAGCTCAAATCATATAATCAGAGAAAGAGTCTCTTCTTCATTTCCACCAGTTAACTCAGGAAATGAACTGGATTGAAATAGATTTCTTGATTGAAATGAGAATAGTACTTTAAAGAAAATGCTCTCTCAACTGTATAGACTATGTTCACTTATTAAGAATCAATTTTCTTCATTAAATGTTGAGAAAATTGATCATGAGAAGATATCTTCCTGGAGAGAAAAGCTGAAATCTCTCATAGACTTACAAATAAGTGAACTATCTAAAGAGAGAGAATATGAACAGCATTTGAAGAAGATCTCTACAATTAATATAAAAGACTCTATTCTGATCTACTCAGATGGCTCAAAAAATGAGAATTTGAATAGATTAGGCGCAGGCATTGCTTATACTGAAGATAATATTAATTTTATCTCAGATTTCTGGAATTTAGGCTGTGAATCTGAAGTCTTTGATGCTGAACTATTTGTAATAGTGAAAGCTTTCAAACTCATTGAAATAAAATCTCATAAAAGAGGAAATGATTTGAAAGAGGCATGAATATTCTCTGATAGTCAAGCTGCTTTAAAAAGACTTAGAAATAGTCAGATTCATAATGATCAAATGAATCTTGAACTGATTTTAAACTCTGTTTTGAAAATTCAAAAGAGAAGAATATTAAAACTGATAATTCATCTGCATTGAGTTCCTGCTCATATGAATATTCATGGCAATGAATTGGCTGATTCAGCTGTAAAAAAGGGTTCAGAATTAAGCAGATCTATTCAAAAAACAGTGTCCTGATCTTTCATAAAGAGAAAGATAAAAGAATCTTGTTTAAACAAGTGAAATGAAAGCTAGCAGAAACAAAAGAAGAGTATACATTATTCAAGATTTGAGACAAAACCAAAGTGAAAATCTTGTTCAATTAAATGTAAAAAGAAAATATTCTCATCTATAATTCAGCTGAAACTAGAACATGGTTATTTCAAATCTTATATACAAAGATTTGATGATAGATTTGATTCAACAGAGTGCTCATTCTGCAATGTGAATGAAAATCCTGAGCATATTGTAATGCATTATGCATTATACAATAGTCTCAGAGTCAGATTAAAGAAGAAGTATGATTTAAATCAATTAAATATGAGGTTCTTATTCTCAACTGAGACAGAAACTAAATACTTAATAGACTTTCTATCAGAAACTAGAGCAGCTACAAGAAAATAACTGAATTCAGCAGTATCTGAATATGAAGAGGTGGAAATTGACTAGATATAGTCTGTTAAAACAGCTATACATCATCTTTTAATAATTTTGTTTTGTTATAGTCTCTCTTTACTGTACTTGTTTTCTTCTGTTCTTTTCTCTATCTATTTAATGTGTCTATCTTTAAGACTATGTTCTCTTTTCTTTTGTCATAATATTTTCAAATGGTTTCAAACTATCAGAAGGTGTTGAAATACTGCAATTTGTAAACAGTTTTTATATTCTGAGCTGGAATTTTCTGATTTTGCATATTTGAAATTGATAAATGTATAATAGTTGACTCTATAGATATAGAAAAAACCCTGAGAACTAAAGATTCTCAGGTAGATGTCATAGTATCTGACTGCATACATCTATAATTGAAGAATAATAATAATAATAATAAGAGACCTTAAGATTGATATAGCGTTTCTTTGTGAAACACACTTAACATCAAGCCGAGCCGAGGCGGTGATACAGCTCTATCAGAGAGTACAAGTGTACATCAATGCCCCAGCTTTCAACAGTGTGAGTGTAACATGAGTGATATTGAACCCTGCTAAAATACCAGAAGACAAAGTCACATGTTTTCACAGAGACATTGAGAGTAGATAAATCAGAATCAAGTGTTACATTGAGAGGTCAGTGAAGGTGACAAAACTATTGAGTATATATATTTCTAATCAGAAAACTACTCAAGTATGCTTTCTAAAAAATGTTGCAAAACACCTGGAATCGGAGGAAAGGTCAATGTTGTTCTGAGAGATTGAAACTGCATGTTCAAGAGCCAGGATCAGAACCCACCCCGTGGGGAAGACACAAGAGTTCAGAGGGCTCTGAAAAGTGTAATGGAAAGTAAAGCTCTGTTGAATGACTGGTATGCTGTCAATTCAGGCTGACATGAATATACATTCATCAGAGCCACAGAGACACTCTTGTTCAGCAGAATCAACTGTATCCTGTGCACACCACAAGTCTATAAGAAGTCAGATAGATGGGAAATAAAACAAATCCTCAATTGAACAGATCACAGTGCTGTACTGATGCAGTACTACTCTCAGATAACAGTAAAGAAAGAGACAGACTTCTGATGCATGAATGTGAACCTACTAGAGCACTCATTCATGCTAGAGACTCTAAGCTCTGTAGTAGAACAGCTGATCAGCAATACAATGAGTACATGTACACTGCTTTTTGATAAGTGAGGAAAATACCTTGTAACAACTGATGCTGTGAAGCTACTGACAGAATTTGATGAAAGCTTACAGCTGATAGCCAGTAAAGTCAGAAGCTTTCAGAAAGCTAAGACAGTAAGCATGACAAGAATTCAGTAAAAGCTGAAAACAAGACTTTGAAAACTCAAGACTAAAAATTGCATGTGTCTTACAATTCAGATGATTCAGACTGTATACAGATGCTTAAATGCGCTCTGAAAGATCAAGAAGAGTTGTCAGAAAATAAGTGCAAAAGTGAAGTGACTCATCTCAAAAATGATATTCTCAGTATTTTGAGAATTGAGAAAAGAACTGATAGATGAAAGTATAATATACAGCTTGAAGAGCGGGGAAAAAGTAACTTATAAAACTGAAAAGATGCTAAAAATAGTATTTAAGTTCTATGAGACACTGTTTCAAGAACAATAAATAAGTAAAGTATATTAAGAGAACCTGTTAAGAAGACTGCTGAAAGGCGACTTTCAGAAAATAATGAGTTCAGTAGTAATTGATGAGATTGAGACTTAGAGCAGAAACTGGTTCTGAGAGTGCTTGCCTGAACTGTCTGAGATACTGTGAAATTTCTTCAAGATCTTCATGACTCACTCAGATGAGAAAGGTCACATATTACAGAATGTTCTCACAGCAGTTGTCACAGTTCTGATAGAATATCACAAGTATGAAATAGTGATGCCAGAGAACTGAAAGAAAGAAGTAATAAAAATATTGTATAAGAAAGAAGATAAAACTAATATCAAAAATTACAGACTCATTTCACTAATAAATACAATATATAAGCTGATTATCTCAATCATTGCTGAAAGGCTTGCAGAGTCAATTAAGACTGTGATTGAAAAACATCAGACAGGGTTCATAAAGAACAGATAAATTATTGATAATATAAAGCTGATGTAACTAGCAGTGAACTGAGTGCAGCAGTAGTAAGAATCTCTTTATATAGCCTTTCTAGATCAAGAGAAAGCTTATGACTCAATAGATAGAGCTTATCTCTTTATAGTACTGTGAAAAATCAATGTATCAGAGTCTACAGTGAAAGTTATACAGAGCTGCTATCATGGCATGACATTCACAGTCATGATTAATAGATTTGAGTCTGAGTCAATCAAACTTGAAAGAGATGTGAGGCAAGGCTGCCCGCTCTTCTGTCTGATGTTTAATGTGATAATAGAAGGCCTAGCAAGGCTGCTGATCAAGAATAACTCTATTCAAGAACTGAGAGATAGCATGGGACAGAAATACAAGATCAGCATGTTTATAGATGACACATTGATCCTGTTCTGAAGTCTAGCTCAGTGAAGAAGAATTAGAGACATCTATAATGTGTACAGCAAGACAACAACAGCTGTGCTGAATGAAGGAAAAACACAGATGCTAGCAGTCAGTGACTCACAACTCTCGGACAGACTAGAGATGATAGAGATACTCAATAACCGGCTGGTAAAGTACCTCAGTATTCATGTGAAGAGGCTGATAGACTACTCTATCTGAATTCAGTATCAACTGAAAATAAGACAGAGTATGAAATGCTGACAGAAGCATCATCTCTCAATTCAGCAGTGAATTGCAGTAGCCAATACCTGTCTGGCCTCAAAACTGTGGTACATGTTAAGGTGCCTGCCGGCCTGAAGAGATGATCTGCAACCCATTCAAACCATGATATGAAAATATATATGAAATGTAGGACTGGACCAGCCGGCTCGCGACTCAATTGAAAATCAATAACTAACATGCCCTCTGAGTGAAGGTGAACTAGTGGTCATAGATATCATGACAATGCAGAAGGCACTAAACATGTATTGAATTCACACTCTTGAAAGTGAGCTAGATAAGAAGCCAGAGAAGAAGCCAGTCTGAAGTCAGTTAATGATAGATATAATTCACGCGGAACTAACTGTAGAAGTAAGGCAGTTCATCACCTGTCTGTGATCTCAGATATGAGTGACTCATACACTTAACTTCTCTTCATCAATTAAGTCCTTCTGAAGTTGATGAAGCAAAGCTTGTAGAAAGTGAGATATATCACTGAGCAGCTGAAATGATGTAGAGAATATGTACTTCTGATATCACTCTGTGTTAAGTAAGAATTATAGCTCATCAAGATGAAATGCTGAAGTATAAAAAGACCTGTTTGAAGGAAAAGATCTGAATGAATCTATCTTAACTGTATCACAGATATGAGATTTGTTAAGAGCAGAAAATAAACCCTCTCAGAGATACATAGTAGTGATAAAAAGAGTGATGAAGATCTTTTCACAAGAGTGAGTCAGACTGCTGCAACAGCCTCAGGTATCTGAAAACATTGTGAGATTTAGACACACAGAGATGTGGAGTCAAAGACTTGATCAGTTAATCTCAATCTCAGCCCTCTGTAAGGAAATCTATCAACATCTACTGAAGAATATCTATGTGTCAAAGAACCTGCTTAGGCCTCTTAAAGACAGTTGTAGAAGAGATGATATAGACCTGACTGAAATCTCAGAAAGAAGTATCTGGAAAAGTCTTTATCATTGAATAATCAACTATTCTAAATTTAGTAATCTTTACTGAAAAATGATCCTAGTCAAAGTCAGAACAGGTGAAACCTGAATGAAACTACAAAACTATCTGAGATGTCACATGTCTCAAATAGCAAAACATCTTTTCTGAGACTGTTCAATTATCAGAATTGTATGAAGAGAGATAAAATGTCTCTGATGCAAGATGACAGACATTGCACTCAACCCTCTCACTAGTTGAAGTGCTCTTATTCTTATGAGATATACATATAATAGCAGACAGTTTAAAAATGAAGTGAATGTGATGAGGTGTTGAATCTTGTTCTCTGAGACTCTTTGAGTGATTTGAGTCTACTGATGTGTCTGAAGTTTCAAAGAAGTCAATGAGTTCACAGAGATAGAAGCACTGTGAAGATTCCACTCAAGAGTGATAATACAGTATTATATAGATTAATAACTGATGCTGAACAATTCTAGTGATAGAGCTGACCTGTTTAAAGAATGATAAGACTGTGTGTCTGACAACAAATCTGATTGAACTGTAATCTAGTGAGAGACATGTGAAGATCAGGTAAGTACAGTAGTCAATTAGATTAATCATATCTTCAGCCGGGCCCTGCTCATTCAGCATCAAATATCTGAAAATGAAGAGCACATCATAAAAAACTATTATAAACCTGTTAGCTTGAAGCCTCAGTCATGAATAAAATGACTGCAAAGAGATAGAGTTATGAAGAGTGTCACTTCACTATACACTGAGATCTCAGTGAACTGACTTGCAACTCTAAAAACAAAGTAATAAAAAGAAAGACAATCAGATACTGTTGAGTAGGTATTAGGAAATTCCTGATGTATACAGAAAACTTGATCTCACTAAGTGTGTCACTTGACCTTGTTACATAATTATAACCCTGACCTCGCATAATACAGTAATAATCAGTTGATAATTAACTTTCAATCTTTCAATCACTCATTCACTTAATCTATTAATCAATCAAATTTTTCATTCTTCAACTAAAAAAGCAGTGAAATAGCAGATATGACAGCTCTAGCTCAGACAGTAAGTGAAATATTAATAAAAAAGACAGAAAATCTGATAATTTTTGATGAAAAAAATGAAGAAGCTGATTTATGTTATTTTATAGCCAAGTTACCAGCTATATCTTCAAGCAGTAACAGCAGGAGATCTTACTCTCTCAGAATATGAAACAGTAATTGATTGAATATTGCTTAGAAATTGATTTTCAAAGCATGTATAACTGATTCATAATCAATTAGATGAACGGGCAAATCCACATAGAATATGAAGAGATGTTTTGCAGAATTCCGGAATGTACCAAGATGAAGGTATTTGACAATTGATTTTGAATTGATTTCAGATTGATTCTAAATTAATTGTTAATTGATTATAGTATCAATTCTCATCAACAAACAATCTCTGTTATTATATTGACATGTATGAGAGGATCTGAGTGCCGGAGCAGCAGAGAGGCCATGTCAAGCAGAAAGTGATTGATGAGACTGTTAGTAAGTATTTATAAATTGATTAGCAACTGATTTTTATATGATTATTCTCAACTGATTGACAAATGCTTTAGAGTTTTACAATAATATCACAGTGAACCTGTTCACTTCAGGAGAAAAGAACAAGACAACATTGTCAAAGTTGCCTTGGCACAAAGATGGCAGTGGGGTAGAAAATCATACTTTAAAAGTTAATTAATTGATTGTGAATTGATTGCTAACTGATTGTCAGCCACTTTTGAAAGAAATGAAAAAAATGGCCAGAGACATGAGGGTAGCGGTTCCCTGTGAAGACTGTGCAAAGGCAGAAATTGATAGGTCAATTTTCAATTGATTTTCAATTGATTGTCAATCAATTGCTAATTGATTGAGTAGATTACTGTCATGATGTGAAGATTTGTGATGTTTTTAGTTTTTTTAATTGCAATCATCTCATGACTCATGAAGCTTGAGTATTTGAGAATCAATTCTTAATCAGTTCTTAAATAATTTCTCTGTTTTTTCTTTGTTTCTTTTTTTTAGTTTTTTTCTGTTTTTTATTAAATTTCATAGTGTAAAAAATAATTTATTTTATTTTTTTAATTTCTAATTTTAAAATTAATATTAAAAAATAGTATTTAAAAAGTATTTTAATATTATAATAAAAATTTTAAGTTTAATTTATTTTTTTATTATAAAAAAATTTTATATAAA
This sequence comes from Blastomyces dermatitidis ER-3, assembly GCF_000003525.1. Taxonomy (NCBI): domain Eukaryota; kingdom Fungi; phylum Ascomycota; class Eurotiomycetes; order Onygenales; family Ajellomycetaceae; genus Blastomyces; species Blastomyces dermatitidis. The sequence continues at coordinate 62,664 of NW_025544790.1, forward strand.
ATAAATTATTAATATATAATATTTTAAATTTAAATATAATATTATTTATCTAAAAATATATAAAATATAAAATTAAAATTAAAAGTAATTAATAATTAATAATTAAATATATATATAAAAAATATATATTAATAAAATTTTATTTAATTTTAAAAAAATTTTTAATATATAAAAAGAAAAAATATTTATATAAAATTAAGTTAAATAATATAAAAAAAATAATAATATATAATATTTAAAAAAATTAATTATTAAAAAAATTTTTAAAGATTTTTTCAGTAATAATTTATATATATATATATATATAATTATTAAATAAATTATAATTTTTTTATTTTTATTTTTTTATAATATTATATAATATTTTTTTAAAATAATTTTATTTAATTAATAATATTTTATATTAAATATAATAATATTATTATTACTTAATTTATTTTATTAATTTTTATATATTAATAATAAAAATAAAGATTTTTAATTAATATTATATATTTTAAAAAGTATAAAATTATAGTATAAACTTTTTAAAAATCTGATTTAAATTAAATAAATATAAATATAATATTTAAAAATATATTTTTTATATAATATTAAATAATTATTTAATATATATAAATTTTATTTTAAATTTTATTTATTTATTTAATTAATTAAAGTATAATTAATTTAATAATTTAAATATTTAAATATTTAATAACTATAATTAATATATAAAATAAGAAAAAATAATAAATAAAATTTAATAATATTATATTAATATAAAAAAAATTAAAAATTCTCTTTAATTATATTAATTTATATTTATTATTATTTTATTTATTTTCTGAAATAATATAATTAATTTAATTTTTTTTATTATAAAAAATTTTTAATTAAGTATTTTATATATTTCTTAATTTTTTTAAATATATAAAAGTAAATTAAAAGTAAAATTTTATTTATATAAATTAAAATAAATAATATTATAAATTTTTAATTATTATTTTAATTAATATAATATATTTAAAAATTTAAATTTAACTTTAAATTATAATATTATATATTTTATAATAAATAATTTAAAAATATTTTTAAATTTAATTAATTAACTTAAAAATATTATTTTTATAAAAATTTAATATAATTAGACTGACTGCTGAGATTATAAATTTCATATTTAATTTTATTTAATCTGATTTTATACATTTCTTAGTATGAATTTCACTAAGATTAATTATTAAATAAATATATAAAGTAACTATATATCAGATCTTAAAATGAAATGATAACTTGAAAAAAATAAGAAAGTAATCTTATTTAATTTCATTTAGTTTCATTCTTAGTATAAAGTTACTATTTTTAGACATTTTAAGGTTTTTTTTAGACTATTTTTAATTTTTTAAAAAGTAACACTTTTTAATAAAACTTAAATGAGATTTAAAGTCATTTAAAGTAATAAAAATAATTTAAATTGAGAAGTGAAAATCATAATCTTATTTGAAAAATGTAATAAAAGTAGATAGTAAGTCTCACTGAGACAGTATAAAACTACTATCTAATGTTAAAACTGTGTAATGAGATTAATTAAATTGATAATAAAACTATTAAAAAATCTGATTCTGATCTCAGATATAATTATATAGTTAGTCTAAATATAATTAATATATAATAAAAATAATATAATAGAGTAGTTAATTAATTATTAAAATCTATTTATTATACAGTCTTTTATATATAATAAATATTTATTAAGTAATTAATAAATACTTTACTTAGATAAAAGTAATTAGTCTGTAAAGAGAAAATTTAATAATATATATATATATTATAGCATACACTGCTATATAGAGTTAGATATAAGAGTAAAAACTTGTCTGATTCTCTAAAAGATGAAAGATGAATGTACATCCTTATATATACAGTGATTGTTTTATAGAGATTAACTCTTGTAGAAGAAGTGATTATTTATAAAGAGAAAAATAGAGACTCTGTAGAGAAGAAGTAAATGCTCTTATAGAAGAAGTAATTATATATAAAGAAAAGAATGAAGACTCTGTAGAGAAGAAGTAAAAGCTCTTATAGAAAAAGTAATTATATATAAAGAAAAAAGCAGAGAGAGAAGATAGAAGCAGAAGCTTTAAAAAACAGTAAGAAATAAAGTAAAAGTTAGAGTTGAATAGAAAATTAACTTAAATAGAGAGCAGAAGTATGTCATATATATAATATCTTTAAATAAAAGCTACTTAAGCTGTAATTATTATTTTAAACAGCTAAGAAAGTTTAAACTAAAATAAATATAAAATATAATAGTTTAAAAGAGAAAGAAAATCTTTATAATAAGTTATATTTAATTATATAAAATTATTTTATTATACTTTATAAATTTTTATTAAAAGCTCTGATTTTTCTACTAAAAGTTTTAATTCTCAGTTATTAATTCTTAGTTAAAAAACTTATAGAGTTTTTATTTTTTTACTTTAAAACTTTATTTTATATATATATAAATATTTACTTTAATTACTAAT
>NW_025544790.1:65270-67093 GCF_000003525.1 Blastomyces dermatitidis ER-3
CCTAACCTAACCCTAACCCTAACCCTAACCCTAACCCTAACCCTAACCCTAACCCTAACCCTAACCCTAACCCTAACCCTAACCCTAACCCTAACCCTAACCCTAACCCTAACCCTAACCCTAACCCTAACCCTAACCCTAACCCTAACCCTAACCCTAAGCCGATGGAAGTTTGAGGCAATAACAGGTCTGTGATGCCCTTAGATGTTCTGGGCCGCACGCGCGCTACACTGACAGGGCCAGCGAGTACATCACCTTGGCCGAGAGGTCTGGGTAATCTTGTTAAACCCTGTCGTGCTGGGGATAGAGCATTGCAATTATTGCTCTTCAACGAGGAATGCCTAGTAGGCACAAGTCATCAGCTTGTGCCGATTACGTCCCTGCCCTTTGTACACACCGCCCGTCGCTACTACCGATTGAATGGCTCAGTGAGGCCTTCGGACTGGCTCAGGGGGGTTGGCAACGACCGCCCAGAGCCGGAAAGTTGGTCAAACTTGGTCATTTAGAGGAAGTAAAAGTCGTAACAAGGTTTCCGTAGGTGAACCTGCGGAAGGATCATTAACGCGCCGTGGGGGGTTGGACCTCCTAGACCGGAGGAACCCCGGCCCCCTCACCTGGCCACCCTTGTCTATTTTTACCTGTTGCTTCGGCGGGCCTGCAGCGATGCTGCCGGGGGAGTTTTCACTCCCCGGGCTCGTGCCCGCCGAGGACACCGCTAGAACTTCTGGTGAACGATTGACATCTGAGAAAATAACTATAATCAGTTAAAACTTTCAACAACGGATCTCTTGGTTCCGACATCGATGAAGAACGCAGCGAAATGCGATAAGTAATGTGAATTGCAGAATTCCGTGAATCATCGAATCTTTGAACGCACATTGCGCCCTCTGGTATTCCGGGGGGCATGCCTGTCCGAGCGTCATTGCAACCCTCAAGCGCGGCTTGTGTGTTGGGCCTTCGTCCCCCCGTGGACGTGCCCGAAATGCAGCGGCGGCGTCGTGTTCCGGTGCCCGAGCGTATGGGGCTTTGTCACCCGCTCTAGAGGCCCGGCCGGCTCCGGCCCCATCTCAAACCCTTCGAGGGAGGGCGGTCTTCGGGCCGGTCTCCCCACCAGGTTGACCTCGGATCAGGTAGGAATACCCGCTGAACTTAAGCATATCAATAAGCGGAGGAAAAGAAACCAACAGGGATTGCCTCAGTAACGGCGAGTGAAGCGGCAAAAGCTCAAATTTGAAATCTGGCTCCTTTGGGGCCCGAGTTGTAATTTGCAGAGGATGCTTCGGGCGTGGCCGCGGTCTAAGTCCCCTGGAACGGGGCGTCGCAGAGGGTGAGAATCCCGTCTTCGGCCGGCCGGCTTCGCCCATGTGAAGCTCCTTCGACGAGTCGAGTTGTTTGGGAATGCAGCTCTAAATGGGTGGTAAATTTCATCTAAAGCTAAATATTGGTCGGAGACCGATAGCGCACAAGTAGAGTGATCGAAAGATGAATAGCACTTTGAAGAGAGAGTGATGCAGTATGTGAAATTGTTGAACGGGAAGCGCTTGCGACCAGAGTCGGCCGTGGGGGATCAGCCGGCTTTCGTCGCCCGAGCACTCCACCGCGGTATTGTCATTGTCTGTATTAAAGGCCGGTCTAAGGACCCCGGAATGCTCTCGCCTATCTAGATATATTGAAATGGAGGAGAAATGTGTTGAAAATCTCAACATCAATGATCTGTCTTTTGGTGAAATGTATCTCTGGACGTTGATCACTTGTCTGTCATCTCTCCCAAAGATTTAATACATGTCTCTGTTTTGCTGTTGAGAACTTCTCGATCATCTCAA
>NW_025544790.1:67193-68762 GCF_000003525.1 Blastomyces dermatitidis ER-3
TCTTTACGAAGTGTGGTTAAGGGCCTTAACCGGGGAACAGGCCGGGCCGGAGGTGCGGGCGCGGGGGACGGCCGGAGGGTCACTAGAGCAGTCCGCAGCGGGCGCAGTGCCCGGTGTCCAGAGAAGGTAATAGTCCGGCATGGCAATGTTAATGTCTTGATAAATGCGGTGACAAGACCTCACTTGACATGCTCAGACAGTTCTCAACGGTAGAACTGCTTCAAACACGCTTCTCTGATCAGTCAGTTGAAGCTATATCTCAATTCTTCTTTCTGTATTTGCGGAGTGTCACTGCTGTCTACTCAAGTATATCCGCAAGGGAAGGATATTTTATTTATACCCTAATAGGGATTGTCATAGACATGTGTCTCACGGGTCTGAATATATATGCAGACCGATCCACAGTGATATATGTATCTGGATGCATATATACATACATACGTATAAATACTTATTATTATTATTATTCTTCCATTATAGATATATGCAGTCAGAGACTATGACATCTCCCTGAAAACTTTTGGTTCTCAGGGTTTTCCTAGTATCTGTAAAGCTAATTGTTATACATTTGTCAATTTCAGATATGCAAAATTAGAAAATTCTCACACCCACAGAGATATACACCTGTCTGAAGATAGAATACAATGTTTGTGAGTGTAGTCATGGCGTCACCGGCGGGAGGCGGGGAACTCAAATGGCGCGCCGGTGATGTTTAACCAGGACTAGTTAAAAGCCTTAACCGCGGAAGAAGCCCGGGCCGGAGGTGCGCGGCCGGGATGGCGCGTGACTCTCCGGGCGTCTTTAGCCAGGGCGGGTTAAAAGTAGTCCCGGGCCGGAGGCGCGAGCGGGTGTTCAAACCAGCCGGGCAAGTGGTCCGGGCCGGCGCGGCGCCCGAAGCCGGCCTTGACGTACCCAGGGGCTTTCAGGACGGTCCGGTTAAAGCTCTTAATCAGAGAGCGTAGTCCTCCGGCCCGTCTACACCGGCGCGGGCCAGCCCGGCGCGAAGGGCTCCCCGCGAAAGCGTGTAACACCGGGTCACGCCCCGGGTGCCCGTTTGCCAGGGTACAGTTGGGTGTCCGGACCTTTGACCGGGCTGGTGCTCCGGAGAGGGAGAGTTGTCCGGTGACACGCCCGGGCAGTAGCGCGAGGGCGGCCGGCGGGTGAGAAGTGTCAGCAGGAGGCCGGAACATCGCGCGATGCTCCCGGAGACCGTTAACAGGGCGCGGAGTGAACCTGAAAACCTCCTGGCCGGGAACAAAGTCCGGCCGTGATGGAGGCGCGGTGCATCTCCGACGCCCTGCGGAGATGTTGCCGCTCGCGCGCTCCGGCCGGACCACAGTCCTAGCCGGATAGACAGGGCCGTATGTATCCCACGCCGGTGACCATGGCAATAGAGCAAAACGACCAAGTCCCACTTTTCCAGGCCCAATGACGGAAAAATCCCGCCCGTTTCCTATGTTGAGGTGGCCCAGTTTCTATTTTCCCATAGAAAACCATCCCCCCCACCGTCATTTCCAGTACCAGGAGCCCAGTCTGGCAGAAGACGACCCGAGAAGCGTCCGGTGAGTA
>NW_025544790.1:68875-71375 GCF_000003525.1 Blastomyces dermatitidis ER-3
CCCCGGTTTTCTCGATCCTCCGCGGTCGTCCACCAAACACCCTTAGTTCCATGTCGGATAGAGCCTTCCACGTATGGTTAAGGGCATCATCGGAGAACCCGGTGGGCCCTTCAATCCACGGCGGGCTCGAGCACCTGCCGCGGCCTGTCCTTCCCTCCATTCCGGAGAAGCGGGTCTCGCGGCGGGTGTCGGAATCCCGGAGTCCCTCGCGGGCTCCGGTTCCGGTTGGGGTCTGTCGATTGTTGGCCGCTGGCGAACGTTTTCGAATCAGATTTCCAGGGGGAACGTCGGCTCCGGAAGCCGCTGCTCGTCAGCGTGTCTGGGGCCGTGATCCTCCATCGGAGGGACCGATGCGGCAGACGGGCTCCCCCTCGCGGGTTGGAGCCCGGCCCTGCCGCGGACCGTCCTCTGAAAATCTCAGTGGGGGCAATTGAATACCGTCCGGATGTCCAACGCGGTGCGCCGCCTGGTCGTCCCCGGTGAGTTTCTGTAACCGGGAACTCCTTCCGTTTAGCTACTTCCTGTCCCCTCCGGGGGTTCAGGCCCGGGGTGCCTTCGGCCTCCGGGCTCAAAAGTTAGCTACCTGGTTGATTCTGCCAGTAGTCATATGCTTGTCTCAAAGATTAAGCCATGCATGTCTAAGTATAAGCAATCTATACGGTGAAACTGCGAATGGCTCATTAAATCAGTTATCGTTTATTTGATAGTACCTTACTACTTGGATACCCGTGGTAATTCTAGAGCTAATACATGCTAAAAACCTCGACTTCGGAAGGGGTGTATTTATTAGATAAAAAACCAATGCCCTTCGGGGCTCCTTGGTGATTCATAATAACTTATCGAATCGCATGGCCTTGCGCCGGCGATGGTTCATTCAAATTTCTGCCCTATCAACTTTCGATGGTAGGATAGTGGCCTACCATGGTGGCAACGGGTAACGGGGAATTAGGGTTCGATTCCGGAGAGGGAGCCTGAGAAACGGCTACCACATCCAAGGAAGGCAGCAGGCGCGCAAATTACCCAATCCCGATACGGGGAGGTAGTGACAATAAATACTGATACAGGGCTCTTTCGGGTCTTGTAATTGGAATGAGTACAATCTAAATCCCTTAACGAGGAACAATTGGAGGGCAAGTCTGGTGCCAGCAGCCGCGGTAATTCCAGCTCCAATAGCGTATATTAAAGTTGTTGCAGTTAAAAAGCTCGTAGTTGAACCTTGGGTCTGGCTGGCCGGTCCGCCTCACCGCGTGCACTGGTCCGGCCGGACCTTTCCTCCTGGGAAGCCCCATGGCCTTTACTGGCTGTGGGGGGAACCAGGACTTTTACTGTGAAAAAATTAGAGTGTTCAAAGCAGGCCTTTGCTCGGATACATTAGCATGGAATAATAGAATAGGACGTGTGGTTCTATTTTGTTGGTTTCTAGGACCGCCGTAATGATTAATAGGGATGGTCGGGGGCGTCAGTATTCGGCTGTCAGAGGTGAAATTCTTGGATTTGCTGAAGACTAACTACTGCGAAAGCATTCGCCAAGGATGTTTTCATTAATCAGTGAACGAAAGTTAGGGGATCGAAGACGATCAGATACCGTCGTAGTCTTAACCATAAACTATGCCGACTAGGGATCGGACGGGGTTCTTATGATGACCCGTTCGGCACCTTACGAGAAATCAAAGTTTTTGGGTTCTGGGGGGAGTATGGTCGCAAGGCTGAAACTTAAAGAAATTGACGGAAGGGCACCACAAGGCGTGGAGCCTGCGGCTTAATTTGACTCAACACGGGGAAACTCACCAGGTCCAGACAAAATAAGGATTGACAGATTGAGAGCTCTTTCTTGATCTTTTGGATGGTGGTGCATGGCCGTTCTTAGTTGGTGGAGTGATTTGTCTGCTTAATTGCGATAACCCTAACCCTAACCCTAACCCTAACCCTAACCCTAACCCTAACCCTAACCCTAACCCTAACCCTAACCCTAAGCCGATGGAAGTTTGAGGCAATAACAGGTCTGTGATGCCCTTAGATGTTCTGGGCCGCACGCGCGCTACACTGACAGGGCCAGCGAGTACATCACCTTGGCCGAGAGGTCTGGGTAATCTTGTTAAACCCTGTCGTGCTGGGGATAGAGCATTGCAATTATTGCTCTTCAACGAGGAATGCCTAGTAGGCACAAGTCATCAGCTTGTGCCGATTACGTCCCTGCCCTTTGTACACACCGCCCGTCGCTACTACCGATTGAATGGCTCAGTGAGGCCTTCGGACTGGCTCAGGGGGGTTGGCAACGACCGCCCAGAGCCGGAAAGTTGGTCAAACTTGGTCATTTAGAGGAAGTAAAAGTCGTAACAAGGTTTCCGTAGGTGAACCTGCGGAAGGATCATTAACGCGCCGTGGGGGGTTGGACCTCCTAGACCGGAGGAACCCCGGCCCCCTCACCTGGCCACCCTTGTCTATTTTTACCTGTTGCTTCGGCGGGCCTGCAGCGATGCTGCCGGGGGAGTTTTCACTC
>NW_025544790.1:76375-78875 GCF_000003525.1 Blastomyces dermatitidis ER-3
CGCCGGTGATGTTTAACCAGGACTAGTTAAAAGCCTTAACCGCGGAAGAAGCCCGGGCCGGAGGTGCGCGGCCGGGATGGCGCGTGACTCTCCGGGCGTCTTTAGCCAGGGCGGGTTAAAAGTAGTCCCGGGCCGGAGGCGCGAGCGGGTGTTCAAACCAGCCGGGCAAGTGGTCCGGGCCGGCGCGGCGCCCGAAGCCGGCCTTGACGTACCCAGGGGCTTTCAGGACGGTCCGGTTAAAGCTCTTAATCAGAGAGCGTAGTCCTCCGGCCCGTCTACACCGGCGCGGGCCAGCCCGGCGCGAAGGGCTCCCCGCGAAAGCGTGTAACACCGGGTCACGCCCCGGGTGCCCGTTTGCCAGGGTACAGTTGGGTGTCCGGACCTTTGACCGGGCTGGTGCTCCGGAGAGGGAGAGTTGTCCGGTGACACGCCCGGGCAGTAGCGCGAGGGCGGCCGGCGGGTGAGAAGTGTCAGCAGGAGGCCGGAACATCGCGCGATGCTCCCGGAGACCGTTAACAGGGCGCGGAGTGAACCTGAAAACCTCCTGGCCGGGAACAAAGTCCGGCCGTGATGGAGGCGCGGTGCATCTCCGACGCCCTGCGGAGATGTTGCCGCTCGCGCGCTCCGGCCGGACCACAGTCCTAGCCGGATAGACAGGGCCGTATGTATCCCACGCCGGTGACCATGGCAATAGAGCAAAACGACCAAGTCCCACTTTTCCAGGCCCAATGACGGAAAAATCCCGCCCGTTTCCTATGTTGAGGTGGCCCAGTTTCTATTTTCCCATAGAAAACCATCCCCCCCACCGTCATTTCCAGTACCAGGAGCCCAGTCTGGCAGAAGACGACCCGAGAAGCGTCCGGTGAGTATGTGTAGGCAAGAAGCTCATGCGCTTCTCTACAGGTGGCATCGCGGCGAGATTGACGGCGGCGGAGAGGGGCACCTGGGCGGCTTGTACTCTATGAGCTCCCGGACCCCTCGACCCCCGGTTTTCTCGATCCTCCGCGGTCGTCCACCAAACACCCTTAGTTCCATGTCGGATAGAGCCTTCCACGTATGGTTAAGGGCATCATCGGAGAACCCGGTGGGCCCTTCAATCCACGGCGGGCTCGAGCACCTGCCGCGGCCTGTCCTTCCCTCCATTCCGGAGAAGCGGGTCTCGCGGCGGGTGTCGGAATCCCGGAGTCCCTCGCGGGCTCCGGTTCCGGTTGGGGTCTGTCGATTGTTGGCCGCTGGCGAACGTTTTCGAATCAGATTTCCAGGGGGAACGTCGGCTCCGGAAGCCGCTGCTCGTCAGCGTGTCTGGGGCCGTGATCCTCCATCGGAGGGACCGATGCGGCAGACGGGCTCCCCCTCGCGGGTTGGAGCCCGGCCCTGCCGCGGACCGTCCTCTGAAAATCTCAGTGGGGGCAATTGAATACCGTCCGGATGTCCAACGCGGTGCGCCGCCTGGTCGTCCCCGGTGAGTTTCTGTAACCGGGAACTCCTTCCGTTTAGCTACTTCCTGTCCCCTCCGGGGGTTCAGGCCCGGGGTGCCTTCGGCCTCCGGGCTCAAAAGTTAGCTACCTGGTTGATTCTGCCAGTAGTCATATGCTTGTCTCAAAGATTAAGCCATGCATGTCTAAGTATAAGCAATCTATACGGTGAAACTGCGAATGGCTCATTAAATCAGTTATCGTTTATTTGATAGTACCTTACTACTTGGATACCCGTGGTAATTCTAGAGCTAATACATGCTAAAAACCTCGACTTCGGAAGGGGTGTATTTATTAGATAAAAAACCAATGCCTTCGGGGCTCCTTGGTGATTCATAATAACTTATCGAATCGCATGGCCTTGCGCCGGCGATGGTTCATTCAAATTTCTGCCCTATCAACTTTCGATGGTAGGATAGTGGCCTACCATGGTGGCAACGGGTAACGGGGAATTAGGGTTCGATTCCGGAGAGGGAGCCTGAGAAACGGCTACCACATCCAAGGAAGGCAGCAGGCGCGCAAATTACCCAATCCCGATACGGGGAGGTAGTGACAATAAATACTGATACAGGGCTCTTTCGGGTCTTGTAATTGGAATGAGTACAATCTAAATCCCTTAACGAGGAACAATTGGAGGGCAAGTCTGGTGCCAGCAGCCGCGGTAATTCCAGCTCCAATAGCGTATATTAAAGTTGTTGCAGTTAAAAAGCTCGTAGTTGAACCTTGGGTCTGGCTGGCCGGTCCGCCTCACCGCGTGCACTGGTCCGGCCGGACCTTTCCTCCTGGGAAGCCCCATGGCCTTTACTGGCTGTGGGGGGAACCAGGACTTTTACTGTGAAAAAATTAGAGTGTTCAAAGCAGGCCTTTGCTCGGATACATTAGCATGGAATAATAGAATAGGACGTGTGGTTCTATTTTGTTGGTTTCTAGGACCGCCGTAATGATTAATAGGGATGGTCGGGGGCGTCAGTATTCGGCTGTCAGAGGTGAAATTCTTGGATTTGCTGAAGACTAACTACTGCGAA
>NW_025544791.1:0-7352 GCF_000003525.1 Blastomyces dermatitidis ER-3
TCTTATTACAGAGTCAGAGTAACTGATGAGCAAGCTTCTATCTGAGAACTCAGTGTCTACTTAACTATGTTTCTCTTTCTTATATGTTGTTACACATTCAGATATCTCTCAATGAATAATCATTTCTAATGAGAAGATAATACATGAATAATTATTTCTAATAAGAAGATGATGAACATTTTTCTAGTGTAAGAGACTTACACTGAATAGATCAGTATAATATATAGATCTTATATAATAAAGAGAAAAATGTTAAAGAAGAAAAAGAAAGAGAAAGTATGAGAATCAGCAATTAAAGTAGATATTTATATGTATATATAGTAATGTATACAGTGAAGCTTCAGAGTGAAAGAATATACACACATTTGTAGCAGCTGAGAATTGATAATCAGAACATACACATTCATAGCAGCTGAGAATCAGTGATTGAAATATACACATTTGTAACAGCTGAGGATCAGTGATCGGGAATGAGCTGTAGAAATCTATGAAGTGTACAGAATAGTCTATATAATTGATTGAATGCAGCCTGCTACAGCTTCAGTAACTTGTTTAGTATTTATCTTATTACAAGATTTTAATATTACACTCTTACTTAATCAGTTTATAATAATCAGAATATTTCTATAACTCTTACTCTCAAAGAGATTAATAGTAAAGTTAATTATTATATCTTATCAGATTCTATTAGAAATATTAAGTAATTTCAGTAGATCTTTTCTACAGTTCTTTCATAAGATGATAGAAGAATAATAATTACAGTTTTAAATAAAATATCTGATACTGTTTGATATCTCAGATCAGTAGAACTCTTGAGAGATTATTCAGTATAATTATTTATAATCTGAATAATCAATTATATATAAATTATGCATCTCTTGTATTATCTGAGTATGTAAGAGTTTGAAGTAAGAGACTTAATATTATTCATAAAACTGCAGAGTATTATTATTATTAATTAAGTATTTTGAGATGTTAGTTCTTATATATAGTTCTAGAGAAAATCAGAATACTTCTTAATATACTACTTTAGTAAGTGTTTAAAGAAGTTTATCAGTTTGAGCTGTTATATATCATAATTCATTCAGTGTAGATTTAAGAGAAGTCAAGATATCAGTATTAGTATCAGTTCAGAGAGAGAGTGTTCTAATTAAAGAAGTATATATAGTGTTATAAGCTGTTTCATCTTGATTAACTAATATCTTTGAATTTAAAAGCTGATGCTCTCAGTTTATTTAGTAAGTATCTGCTATATTGAATAATATATCTTACTCTCATTATAAGAGAGTATCTATTATTGAGTTCTGACTGTCAGAACAGTAGTGTATTATAAAATAAAAGTAACTTAAAAACTCAGATTATTATATCTGTTATTCAGTGAGTTTATAAGTAGTTATAAAGTACTTAAGATTCTTATAATCTGTGATTATCTTAAATTTGAAGATGCTTCAGAGTTCAGAGTCTCATTCTTCTAGACAGTGTATAATTATAAGAAGTTTCTTATTATAGATCTTATAGTTGCATTCAGCAGAACTCAGTTTCTTAGATATAAAAGTATATAATTGTAAGATATCTTTCAATCAACTGCTTCATTACAAACTTACTTGATTTTTTGAATAAGAATCTGTCAATAGATTCATCAAAAAGCCCTTAATCATATGAGCATTTTGACCATCACTGACTGTATACCCTGTGTGGTGGTGAAGTTATCCAGTCAAATGTGAATCAGATGTTGTTCAAAACTTCTGTGTGAAATTATCCCTCATTCTCTTCTATCACATCACAACCCCGGGCCAGATTGTCATACAAATTGTAAGATGAAGAGACCTAGCTATATGTATCAATGTTCTTGATTTTGAAAGACTTCTGATCTGTAATTATGAAGATATCTGAGAAGTAATCTCTGTGAAAACCCTGTTCATCTTTGATGTTCTAGAACATCAATACCAAGTTCTACCCTTGTACCACCCTTCTCAATCTGGCCCATCCCCGGCAGAAAAATACAAAAAGATACTTTGATGATAATATCAAGTAGACTGGCTGCTGGAATCATGAATTTCATATTTGATCTCATTTGATCTGATCTCATACATTTCTTGATGTGAATTCTGCTGAGACTAATCATTAAATAAATATGTAAAGTAACTATATATCAGATCTTAAAATAAAATCATGACTTGAAAAAAATGAGAAAATGATCTCATTTGATCTCATTTAGTCCCATTCTTAGCATAAAGTTACTATTTTTAGACATTTTAAGGTTTTTTTTAGACTATTTTTAATTTTTTAAAAAGTAACACTTTTTGATAACACTTAAATAAGATTTAAAGTCATTTAAAGCAATAAAAATAATTTAAATTGAGAAGTGAAAATCATGATCTCATTTAAAAAATGTGATAAGAGTAGATAGTAAGTTTCACTGAAACAGTATGAGACTACTATCTAATGTTAGAACTGTGTAATGAAATCTGTCAAATTGACAATGAGACTATTAAAAATTCTGGTCCTGATTTCAGACACAGTCACACAGTCAGTCTAATATCAAGTATATAATCAATGATCACTTCTGAAGTGCAACATCTGCAGTCTGTCTTTAGTGTATCTAGACATCAATATCAAGTCTCACTCTCATATCATCTCTCTTAATCTGGCTCATCTCTGGCAGAAAAGTACAAAAAGATATCTCAGCAACTGTATTTAATACATAATCAGCAGACATAATAACTATAAAATTAGTATATTTTAAGATCTGACTGAGCCTTTGATCTCTGCACAGTAAGATATATTAAATCTAGTTTTAATATCTCAATATTCAATAGATTCTGCAAGAGATTGAGAACAGCAACACTAAATTTCTATTGAATTTAAGAATTAACTCTATATTAATATAATCATTGACAAAGTCTTCTATTTTAAGATATAAATAATCAGTTCCTCTACATTCTGCTGATAATATTTATATTATTATATTGAAACAGACTTATATTCTCTATAATATTAAGACTCTGAAGAGAGAAAGTCTTGATAGAGAGTATACAGTAGTATATATCTTAGCAGTTTCTATCTCATTCTTCTGCAGCAGTTAATATAAAAAAAAAGATCTTAGAAATAGTTTTTTACTTCTCTTGAAAAAGTAAGATATTTTTCTCTAAATTTTATACAATATTCTTATAAAGAATTAAAAACAGAGCTGTTTTCTATCATAATTTCATATTCTTTTAAGTAAGAATTACTTTTTCAGTAACTGAAGAGCTTTTATTAATACTTAATTCTTTTTTACACTCTTTATTAACTGATTTAAGTTGCACACTTATTATATGAGAAGAATTGAATAATTTAGAATAAAATTAAATAGTTTTAATTAATTTCTCTGTAAAAAATTAATTTATTTTTATCAGTTTTTCTCTTAAAAACTGTTATATTATCTAATTTATTATTAATTAATATCATACTTTTTCTCACTGTATTTCAAGAAAGATATTATAAAGATTTTATTAATTTATCTTAAAAATCAATTTTAGTTTATTAAATTCTCTTTAAAAATCTAATCTAGTTACTGAACTAGTGTGAAAAAAATCAGATATTTTATATATAAAAGTCTTTTATTCTTCTTTTGAAACAGTCTAATTAACTTTTCAATTGAAAACAGACTTAGAAATCTTTTAATTGAAACAGTCTGATCAACTTTTTAAAAGATTTTAATATATATCTTAATTGAAACAGTCTGATCAACTTTTTATTAAGTGAGAATAATGAGTTTAAAAATACACTCAGTTAATGTGAAAAAAAATACTTTCTCAAATACTATTTCTGAGATTGAAATTCTGAAGAGAAGAAAGAAAGAAGAAATACAGAAATAATAAGTTCTTGAAATACAGAAACTTGCTCATTCTGCAATGTGAATGAAAATCCTGAGCATATTGTAATGCATTGTGCATTATACAATAGTCTCAGAGTCAGATTAAAGAAAAAGTATGATTTAAATTAATTAAATATGAGGTTCTTATTCTCAACTGAGACAGAAACTAAATACTTAATAGACTTTCTATCAGAAACTAGAGCAGCTATAAGAAAATGACTGAATTCAGAAGTGTCTGAATATGAAGAGGTGAAAATTGACTAGATATAGTCTGTTAAAACAGCTATATATCATCTTTTAATAATTTTGTTTTGTTATAGTCTCTCTTTACTGTACTTGTTTCCTTCTGTTCTTTTCTCTATCTATTTAATATATCTATCTTTAAGACTGTGTTCTCTTTTCTTTTGTCATAATATTTTTAAATGATTTCAAACTATCAGAAGGTGTTGAAATACTGCAATTTGTAAACAGTTTTTATATTCTGAGCTGAAGTTTTCTGATTTTGCATATTTGAAATTGATAAATGTATAATAGTTGACTCTATAGATATAGAAAAAACTCTGAGAACTAAAGATTCTCAGGTAGATGTTATAGTCTCTGACTGCATACATCTATAATTGAAGAATAATAATAATAATAATAATAATATTTAATATGTCTATCTTTAAGACTGTGTTCTCTTTTTCTTTATCATGATATTGTCAAATGATTTCAAAGTATCAGAAGATCTTAAAATACTGTAATTTATGAACAGTTTTTATATTCTGAGCTGGAATTTTCTGATTTTACATATCTGAAATTGATGAATGTATAATAGTTAACTTTACAGATATAGGAAAAACTCTGAGAACTAAAAGTTCTCAGATAGATGTCATAGTCTCTAACTGTATACATCTATAAATGAAGAATAATAATAATAATAATAATACTGAAGATTATAATATCTCATAACTGAAGATTTAATCATTGTATAGTGACATAGATCACTGTCTATCATGACTTTCATATTATATATATTATTAATCACAGTAGATATAAGAATTGCATTTATTATTATTTTCTCTTTAAATCATTGTCATCTGATCTCTTCAAGCTTCTGTTTATAAATTTGAACAGAAGCTAATCTTTTCTCTGTTTTATCAGAGTATTCTTATAGTTATCTTTCAAATCTTTCTTCACTGCAATGTGATTAATGTGAACAGACACTGATTCATTCTTTAAATGAGAAGACACTGATCTTTCTCTTAATTGAGAAGACACATAGATTAATCAACAGTTGAAAGTGATATGTTCTAATCAGTTACAGTTAATATATACTTCACATTGACATTGATCAGCAACTTCTTCAGAAGTGATCTCAGAAACTTGAAAGTCTGTTCAAACAGTGAAAACTCTTGCTTATATATAGATATTTAAATCTATTCAGTTCATAATATCTGTATTATTACTGTTACTTCTCTTCAGTGTAAGTGTATGAGTGACTGAGATATAATATCTTCTATCACTGTTCTATATACTCTTGAGCTTGATAAGATGATCATTTAATATCTGAAGCTGTGTGTAGATGTCTTCATAAGTTGAGTCTTCATTTATACTTATAAGAGTCTGTAAGAGTTTGAAAGTTAATATCTTCTTAAGCATGCTAATCTTCATTTGATTCTCTCAAGATTGATCATCTGCTTCTAAGATCTTGATATTAAAGTCAGGACTAAATGTTATAAGAGAAATATTTCTCTGTCAGATACTCTGTAATTAATCTAATATCTTCTGTTACATAACAGTGTCTTGAAACAGAATATTAAGATGTTTCATGATATTATCAGGCATTCACAATGCTGATTTACATGCTTTTATTCATGAATGAAACTTCTATTTCATGCAATTCTTCAATTATTCATTAATATATTAATCTTGATTAATTAGTAAACTGATAGCATCTTTATCTACACTCAGTTTTATAAGCATTTTCATTCTTCATGATGAGTAGAGAGTGAGATCAGAAGTATTGAAATATATAGAAGTATTTAAGTGTTCTTTCAGTACTTTTATATTCAATTCTGTAGATATTGAAAGTGCATGAGTTTCTTATTATGATAATTGTTGAATCTCTTCATATTAGCATTGTTGAGTTGCATGCATATCAGCTATTTATTATTATTGTAGTTTTAACATTGCTCAGAGTCACTGTGATACTGTGTCTATACTTATATTCAGAGATTCTCTCACATTATTATTAAGCATGATTATATTATTTATCAGATATGTGATATTTATAAAATCTGAAGAAGTGTAATTATATGAATATCTTATATATCTGAGTGTCAGAACTCTCAGATCTTTCACTGATATTCTCTTTATAAGATCTTATTACAGAGTCAGAGTAACTGATGAGCAAGCTTCTATCTGAGAACTCAGTGTGTATTTAACTATGTTTCTCTTTCTTATATGTTGTTATACATTCAGATATCTCTCAATGAATAATCATTTCTAATGAGAAGATAATATATGAATAATTATTTCTAATAAGAAGATGATGAACATTTTTCTAGTGTAAGAGACTTACACTGAATAGATCAGTATAATATATAGATCTTATATAATAAAGAGAAAAATGTTAAAGAAGAAAAAGAAAGAGAAAGTATGAGAATCAGTAATTAAAGTAGATATTTATATATATATGTAGTAATGTATACAGTGAAGCTTCAGAGTGAAAGAATATACACACATTTGTAGCAGCTGAGAATCAGCAATCAGAACATACACATTCATAGTAGCTGAGAATCAGTGATTGAAATATACACATTTGTGATGACTGAGAATCAGTGATCAGGAATGAGCTGTAGAAATCTATGAAGTGTATGAAATAGTCTATATAATTAATCAGATGCAGCCCGCTACAGCTTCAGTAACTTGTTTAGTATTTATCTTATTACAAGATTTTAATATTACACTCTTACTTAATCAGTTTATAATAATCAGAATATTTCTATAACTCTTACTCTCAAAGAGATTAATAGTAAAGTTAATTATTATATCTTATCAGATTCTATTAGAAATATTAAGTAATTTCAGTAGATCTTTTCTACAGTTCTTTCATAAGATGATAGAAGAATAATAATTACAGTTTTAAATGAAATATCTGATACTGTTTAATATCTCAGATCAGTAGAACTCTTGAGAGATTATTCAGTATAATTATTTATAATCTGAATAATTAATTATATATAAATTATGCATC
Source organism: Blastomyces dermatitidis ER-3 (assembly GCF_000003525.1). Lineage (NCBI taxonomy): Eukaryota > Fungi > Ascomycota > Eurotiomycetes > Onygenales > Ajellomycetaceae > Blastomyces > Blastomyces dermatitidis. The sequence continues at coordinate 7,098 of NW_025544791.1, forward strand.
TCTTGTATTATCTGAGTATGTAAGAGTTTGAAGTAAGAGACTTAATATTATTCATAAAACTGCAGAGTATTATTATTATTAATTAAGTATTCTGAGATATTAGTTCTTATATATAGTTCTAGAGAAAATCAGAATACTTCTTAATATACTACTTTAGTAAGTGTTTAAAGAAGTTTATCAGTTTAAGCTGTTATATATCATAATTCATTTAGTGTAGATTTAAGAGAAGTCAAGATATCAGTATTAGTATCAGTT
>NW_025544791.1:7452-13037 GCF_000003525.1 Blastomyces dermatitidis ER-3
TCTTGATTAACTAATATCTTTGAATTTAAAAGCTGATGCTCTCAGTTTATTTAGTAAGTATCTGCTATATTGAATAATATATCTTACTCTCATTATAAGAGAGTATCTATTATTGAGTTCTGACTGTCAGAATAGTAGTGTATTATAAAATAAAAGTAACTTAAAAACTTAGATTATTATATCTGTTATTCAGTGAGTTTATAAGTAGTTATAAAGTACTTAAGATTCTTATAATCTGTGATTATCTTAAATTTGAAGATGCTTCAGAGTTCAGAGTCTCATTCTTCTAGACAGTGTATAATTATAAGAAGTTTCTTATTATAGATCTTATAGTTGCATTCAGCAGAACTCAGTTTCTTAGATATAAAAGTATATAATTATAAGATATCTTTCAATCAACTGCTTCATCACAAACTCACTCAATTTTTCAAATAAGAACCTGCTGATAGATTCATTGAAAAGTCCTTGATTATATAAGCATTTTGACCATCACTGACTGTATACTCTGTGTGATGATGAAGTTATTCAGTCAAATGTGAATCAGATGTTGTTCAAAACTTCTGTGTGAAATTATCCCTCATTCTTCCCTATCACATCACAACCCCAGGCCAGATTGTCATACAAATTGTAAGATGAAGAGACCTAGTCATATGCATCAATATTCTCAATTTTGAAAGACTTCTGATCTGTAATTATGAAGATATCTGAGAAGCAATCTTCATGAAAACCCTGTTCATCTTTGATATTCTAGAACATCAATACCAAGTTCTACCCTTGTACCGCCCTTCTCAATCTGGCCCATCCCCGGCAGAAAAATACAAAAAGATATCTTGATGATAATATTAAGTAGACTGGCTGCTGGGACCATGAATTTCATATTTAATCTCATTTAATCTAGTCTTATATATTTCTTGATGTGAATTCTGCTGAGACTAATCATTAAATAAATATGTAAAGTGACTATATATCAGATCTCAAAATGAAATCATGACTTGAAAAAAATGAGAAAGTGATCTCATTTGATCTCATTTAGTCTCATTCTTAGCATAAAGTTACTATTTTTAGACATTTTAAGGTTTTTTTTAGACTATTTTTAATTTTTTAAAAAGTAACACTTTTTGATAACACTTAAATAAGATTTAAAGTCATTTAAAGCAATAAAAATAATTTAAATTGAGAAGTGAAAATCATGATCTCATTTGAAAAATGTAATAAGAGTAGACAGTAAGTTTCACTGAAATAATATGAGACTACTATCTAATATTAAAACTGTATAATAGAATCTGTTGAATTGATAATGAGACTATCAAAAATTCTGGTTCTGATTTCAGACACAGTCACATAATTAGTCTAATATCAAGTATATAATCAATGATCACTTCTGAAGTGCAACATCTGCAGTCTGTCTTCAGTGTATCTAGACATCAATATCAAGTCTCACTCTCATATCACCTCTCTTAATCTGGATCTGGCTCATTCTCAGCAGAAAAATACAAAGAGATATCTCAGTAACTGTACTTAATACATAATCAGCAGATATGATAACTATAAAATCAGTATATTTCAAGATCTGACTGAGCCTTTAATCTCTGTACAGTGAGATATATTAAATCTAGTTTTAATATCTTAATATTCAATAGATTCTGCAAGAAATTGAGAACAGTAATACTAGATTTCTATTAAATTTAAGAATTAACTCTATATTAATATAATCATTGACAAAGTCTTCTATTTTAAAATATAAATAACTAGTTTCTCTACATCTCACTGATAATATTTATATTATTATATAGAAACAGACTTATATTCTCTATAATATTAAAACTCTGAAGAGAAAAAGTCTTGATAGAGAGTATATAGTAGTGTATATCTTAGCAGTTTCTATCTCATTCTTCTGCAACAGTTAATGCAAAAAGAAAAGATCTTAGAAATAGTTTTTTACTTTTCTTAAAAAAGTAAGATGTTTTTCTCTGAGTTTTATATAATATTCTTACAAAGAATTAAAAACAGAGTTATTTTCTATCATAATTTCATATTCTTTTAAGTAAGAATTACTTTTTCAGTGACTGAAGAGCTTTCATTAATACTTAATTCTTTTTTACACTCTTTATTAACTGATTTGAGTTGCACACTTGTTGTGTGAGAAGAATTGAATAATTTAGAATAAAATTGAATAGTTTTAATCAATTTCTCTGCAAAAAATTAATTTATTTTTTATCAGTTTTTCTCTTAAAAACTGTCATATTATCTGATTTACTATCAATTAATATCATATTTTTTCTCACTGTATCTCAAGAAAGAGATTGTAAAGATTTTATTGATTTATCTTAAAAATCAATTTTAGTTTATTAGATTCTCTTCAAAAATCTAACCTAGTTACTGAACTAGTGTGAAAAAAATCAGGTATTTTATACATAAAAGTCTGCTATTCTTCTTTTAAAATAATCTGATCAACTTTTCAATTGAAAACAGACTTAGAAATCTCTTAATTAAAACAGTCTGACTAACTTTTCAATTCAAAAGAGTTTAATAAATATCTCAATTAAATTAGTCTGATCAACTTTTCATTAAGTAAGAATAATAAGTTCAAAAGTATACTCAGTTAATGTGAAAAAGAATGCTTTCTCAAATACTATTTCTAAGATTGAAATTCTGAAGAGAAGAAAGAAAGAAGAAATAGAGAAATAACAAGTTCTTAAAATACAGAAACTTGAAAAAGTAAGTAAAATTCTTGAAAAGCAGTATCTGAGTGAGATGAATGAAGAAGTTCTGTTAATTCTTCATACTCAGACTAGATAACTACAGAAAATGATTAAGTTCAAACTTGAAATTTCAAACACAGTTCTAAAAACTTTGAAAATTTCTAATATAATCACTGACTCTTCAGTTTACTCTTCTTTCTTTTCTACTTCTTCTTCTTCTTCTTCTTTAAATCAGAAAAAAATATATACTCAAGCAGCTGAATCTGCTATCTCTAAATCTGCTATCTATAAATCTGCTATCTTAAAATCTGCTCAAAATTCTGAGAAAACTGAGAAGAATACTGCTCATACTTCTATTAATAGATGAGTGAGAAAAAAAATGCAAGAAGAGAAAAATCTTCAAATCTCTAGAAATAGAAGACTTATTCTCAAAGTCTTAAATCAGGACATCACGAATCACTCCACCACGAACTCGCTCGATTTTTCGAATAAGAACCCGCCGATAGATTCATTGAAAAGCCCTCGATCATACGAGTATTTTGACCCCATCGCCGACCGCATACCTCGTGTGGTGGTGGAGTTATCCCATTAAATTCTCTGAAAAAGAGATTCTCTGAGTGAAAATCTTGATATTGTGAGCATCAAGCTTGCTTCAACTGTAAACATCAAAATCATGATATAAAAGATTGCACTCAGTGTGTGCAAAAAATTAATTTATTTTTTATCAGTTTTTCTCTTAAAAACTGTCATATTATCTGATTTACTATCAATTAATATCATATTTTTTCTCACTGTATCTCAAGAAAGAGATTGTAAAGATTTTATTGATTTATCTTAAAAATTAATTTTAGTTTATTAGATTCTCTTCAAAAATCTAATCTAGTTACTGAACTAGTGTGAAAAAAATCAGGTGTTTTATACATAAAAGTCTGCTATTCTTCTTTTGAAATAGTCTGATCAACTTTTCAATTGAAAACAGACTTAGAAATCTCTTAATTGAAACAGTCTGATCAACTTTTCAATTCAAAAGAGTTTAATAAATATCTTAATTGAATTAGTCTGACCAACTTTTCATTGAGTAAGAACAATGAGTTCAAAAGTACACTCAGTTAATGTGAAAAAAGATGCTTTCTCAAATACTATTCCTGAGATTGAAATTCTGAAGAGAAGAAAGAAAGAAGAAATAGAGAAATAACAAGTTCTTGAAATACAGAAACTGAAAAAAGCAAGCAAAATTCTTGAAAAACAGTGTCTGAGTGAGAAGAATGAAGAAGTTCTGTTAATTCTTCATGCTCAGGCTAGATAACTACAAGAAGTGATCAAGTTCAAACTTGAAATTTCAAACATAATTTAAAAAACATTGAAATCTTTCAGTACAGTCACTGACTCTTTTTCATCTTCTACTTCTTCATCTTCTTCTTCAAATCAGAAGAAAATATATGCTCAAGTAGCAGAATCTGCTGTCTTCAAACCTGCTAGTTCAAAATCTGCTCAAAATTCTGAGAAAACTGAGAAGAATATTTCTCAGATCTCTGTTCATAGAAAGAAAAAAAAAGAAATGCAAAAAGAGAAGAACTTTCAAATCTTCAGAAATAGAAGACTTATTCTCAAAGTCTCAAATCAGAAGAGCTTGTAAAAAAACAAGCTAAACTCAAATCTCATTTTCAGAATTAGAAATGAAATTAATCAGCAGTTCTTTTCTCAGTTAATGACTGATATTAAAGTTTAAAAATCAGTCATAGCTTTAATTGAGTTATCTTTCTTTGAAAACTCTATTATTTTGACTACAATGTCTGAATTCAGTGCAGAATTCCTTATTCAGAATAAGAATCTCTGAAAATCAGTAATAGAATCTCTACTGAGTACAATAATTCTATCTGAAAGAGATGAAAAGTGAGATAAATTCATTCTTTATAATATTTCAGTTGAAATTTTTAACTGTGAGAAAGAAATGCTGCTTCTCAAAAATGAATTAGAAGAATACAATTCTATTCAACTGAGAAAAGAGTCTGTATAACTTAATTCAATTGAGTTCAGACAGAGCAGAAGAAATATCTCTGTTCTAGTATATATAAAGATACTTAAACAATCAAGAATCTCTGAAGTAAGAATAGCAGATTTGAAAATGAGAGTTCATGAATACAAAGATTCAAGAATGAATCTCAAAGCTCAAACACAGTGTTCAAACTGTCAAAGATATGAATACTTTACAATCTCTTATTTCAGAGACTCAAAATACATATTCTATACTAGAGATTATAAAACTAGTAAGTATAAATGTGAAATATGCTCAAAAAGAGATGAAATATATCAATATACTCTGCTTAAGTGCTTCAATTGTAAAGAAAAATATGTATCTAGCTCAAAAGAATGTGTATTTACTTCAAGAACTCAGAAGAACTGAAGAAAAGATGAAGCTTAAAGTGAATCTAAAACTGAAGAGAAAAGTCAAGCTAGTAAATTCATAACTATAAGCTTAAAAAGAAGAAACTCTTAACTATCTAGATTTTCAAACTCTAATTCTCCAGCTAAATGTAAATAGAATTTGAATTCTTAAATATCTATTAAGATTAGAGAATTAAGAAATGACTCTGATAATAAACTAGATAGAATGCAAGCAGTTGAGATTCCTGCTTTTTAAAATAGTTATAATCTACTATCTGATGATAATAATTAGATTCTACTATATCTTCACTCTCTTTTAGTATGAATGTACAACAAAAATAACAAAAAAAGTTTAAAAACTCTTCAAAAATCATATTTATTCAAAATAATGTGAATAGAAACTTAAATTGCATTTATTCTTATCTTCAGATTATATTTGAATAAAAAGTTGACTTTGTACTTCTTCAAGAATCAAATTTTAATACTGAGTAAAAGTAC
>NW_025544791.1:14069-17976 GCF_000003525.1 Blastomyces dermatitidis ER-3
GCAAAGCTTTCAATCTTAGAATATGAATTTTAAAATGAATTATATACAGTAAATTCTTTTAAGAAAAAATGTCAAGCTTTTATAAGAATTCTCTTTTAAAACTCATTATCATATTTAGAAGAGAAGAATATATTATTTTATAAATATATTGATGAAAATAACTGAGAATGATCTGAGCTTATATATAATGAACTAGAGTTAGCAATATTCTCAAGTTCAATTAAAACTGCTACAGGGCCTGATTCAATTAATCACTCAATTATTTAAAACACATATTCCTACTTGAAGAATGAATATTTTGAGCTCTTTTTCAATCTCTTAAAAAATGATTATCATTCTGAATGCTGAAGAGAAGCTACTGAAGTAATTCTTATAAAATCTAATAGAAAGACTTTAATTCCTAAGTTATATAGAATAATATCTCTGTTGAACTGTTTGAGAAAAATTCTAGAAAAGATAATAGCTACTAGATTATCTTTTATAAACTCTATTAGTGATTCTCTTCTATTTAATAAATAAATGAGAGATAGAAAACAATGTTCTGCAATTAATACTGTTCTCTCAGTTATTTATAATATTCAAGTAGCAAAGTATGAAGACCTGATCTCAACTGCAGTTATTATTGATATAAAAGATGCATTTGATCATGTGTCAAAGTCTAAGATAATTCAAACTTTGAAGATGTTAAAACTGTCACTTTCTCTAATAAAATGAGTCAATTATTTCATATTTAAAAGAATTATATAACTATTCTTTGATGAAAAGAAAAATAAGATAAAACTGAGATAAAAATAGAAGTATCATAAGAATCTTCAATCTTATCTGTTTTATTTGCAATATACACTGCATATCTATTCAAGAATAGAGAGATAAAAATAGTGAGATCTTCAAGTTATATAGATGATATTGATCTACTCTACAGTTCAAAGACAATCAAAGAGAACTTAGAAGTGATTAAGAAAGCAGTAAAGAAAATCTTTATTAGAGCAGATATCAATCTAATTCAATTTGATATGAATAAAACTGAGTTAATTCACTTTTTTCTCAGATTTAATGAGAAAGAACTAAGTCTAACTCTTTTAAATAAAGAGATTAAACCCAGTTTAAATGTCAAATGACTAGAAGTATGATTAAACTTCAAGCTGAATTTTAAATATCATATTCAATAAAGAATTATCAAGACAGAGAGACTACTGAATAGTATAATCAGACTATCAAATACTGAGAGAGATCTATTCTTTCAGACTATGAGACAGTTATATATAGTCTGTATTATCTCAGTAGCTGATTATGAAGTTCAAGTTTAATAGAATAATCAAGAAAACTTCACTGAACTCTTTCAAAGTCTATAAAACAGAGCTTTGAGAAGAATTCTGAGTGTATTCAAGTCATCTTCTATTAAAACAATAGAAATTGAAGCTTCAATTTCATCTTCTGCTATTCAATTTAAAAAGACCTGTATAAACTATGCTCTGAGAGTCATGAAGATGAGCTCAAATCATATAATGAGAGAAAGAGTCTCTTCTTCATTTCTATCAGTTAACTCAGGAAATAAACTGAATTGAAATAGATTTCTTGATTAAAATGAGAATAATACTTTAAAGAAAATGCCCTCTCAACTGTATAAACTATATTCACTTATTAAGAATCAATTTTCTTCATTAAATGTTGAGAAAATTGATCATAAGAAGATATCTCTCTGAAGAGAAAAACTGAAATCTCTCATAGACTTATAAATAAGTGAACTATCTAAAGAGAGAGAATATGAACAGTATTTGAAGAAGATCTCTATAATTAATATAAAAGACTCTATTCTGATCTACTCAGATGACTCAAAAAGTGAGAATTTGAATAGATTAGACACAGACATTACTTATACTGAAGATAATATTAATTTTATCTCAGATTTCTGGAATTTAGACTGTGAATCTGAAGTCTTTGATACTGAACTATTTGCAATAGTGAAAGCTTTCAAACTCATTAAAATAAAATCTTATAAAAGAGAAAATAATTTGAAAGAGATATGAATATTCTCTGATAGTCAAGCTGCTTTAAAAAGACTTAGAAATAGTCAGATTCATAATGATCAAATGAATCTTAAACTGATTTTAAACTCTGTTTTGAAAATTCAAAAGAGAAGAATATTAAAACTGATAATTCATCTGTATTAAGTTCCTGCTTATATGAATATTCATAATAATGAATTGACTGATTCAGCTGCAAAAAAGAGTTCAGAATTAAGCAGATCTATTCAAAAAACAGTGTTCTGATCTTTCATAAAGAGAAAGATAAAAGAATCTTGTTTAAATAAGTGAAATAAAAGCTGGCAGAAACAAAAGAAGAGTATACATTATTCAAGATTTAAGATAAAATCAAAGTGAAAATCTTGTTCAATTAAATGTAAAAAGAAAATATTCTCATCTATAATTCAGCTGAAACTAGAACATGATTATTTCAAATCTTATATACAAAGATTTGATAATAGATTTGATTCAACAGAGTGCTTATTCTGTAATATGAATGAAAATCCTGAGTATATTGTAATACATTGTGCATTATATAATAGTCTCAGAGTCAGATTAAAGAAGAAGTATGATTTAAATCAATTAAATATAAGATTCTTATTCTCAACTGAGACAGGAACTAAATACTTAATAGACTTTCTATCAGAAACTAGAGCAGCTATAAGAAAATGACTGAATTCAGAAGTATCTGAATATAAAGAGATGAAAATTGACTAGATATAGTCTGTTAAAACAGCTATACATCATCTTTTAATAATTTTATTTTATTATAGTCTCTCTTTACTGTACTTGTTTTCTTCTGTTCTTTTCTCTATCTATTTAATATGTCTATCTTTAAGACTATGTTCTCTTTTCTTTTGTCATAATATTTTCAAATGATTTCAAACTATCAGAAGGTGTTGAAATACTGCAATTTGTAAACAGTTTTTGTATTCTGAGCTGGAATTTTCTGATTTTATATATTTGAAATTGATAAATGTATAATAGTTGACTCTATAGATATAGAAAAAACCCTGAGACTAAAGATTCTCAGGTAGATGTCATAGTCTCTGACTGCATACATCTATAATTGAAGAATAATAATAATAATAATAATTTTCCTTTCTATGAACAGAGATCTGAGAAATATTCTTCTCAGTTTTCTCAGAATTTTGAGCAGATTTTGAACTAGCAGGTTTGAAGACAGCAGATTCTGCTACTTGAGCATATGTTTTCTTCTGATTTGAAGAAGAAGATGAAGAAGTAGAAGATGAAAAAGAGTCAGTGACTATACTGAAAGATTTCAATGTTTTTTGAATTATGTTTAAAATTCCAAGTTTGAACTTGATCACTTCTTGTAGTTGTCTAGCCTGAGTATGAAGAATTAACAGAACTTCTTCATTCTTCTCACTCAGACACTGTTTTTCAAGAATTTTACTTGCTTTTTTCAGTTTCTGTATTTCAAGAACTTGTTGTTTCTCTATTTCTTCCTTCTTTCTTCTCTTTAGAATTTCAATCTCAGGAATGACATCTGGGAAAACATCTTTTTCCACATCAACTGAGTGTACTCTTGAACTCATTTTACTCACTGAATGAAAAGTTAGTCAGACTGTTTCAATTGAGAGATTTATCAGTATATTTTCAAATGAAAAGTTAGTCAGACTGTTTCAATTGAGAGGTTTATTAATCTATTTTCAAATGAAAAGTTGATCAGACTGTTTCAGTTAAGAGATTTATTAGTCTATTTTCAATTGAAAAGTTGATCAGACTGTTTCAAAAGAAGAATGAAAGACTTTTATATATAAAATATCTGATTTTTTTTCACACTAGTTCAGTAACTAGGTTAGATTTTTGAAGAGAATCTAATAAACTAAAAGTGATTTTTAAGATAAATCAATAAAATC
>NW_025544791.1:18125-21072 GCF_000003525.1 Blastomyces dermatitidis ER-3
TAAATCATTCAATTCTTCTCACACAACAAGTGTGTAACTCAAATCAGTTAATAAAAAGTATAAGAGAGAATTAAGTATTAATGAAAGCTCTTCAGCTACTGAAAAAGTAATTCTTACTTAAAAGAATATGAAATTATGACAGAAAACAACTCTGTTTTTAATTCTTTAAAAGAATATTATATAAAATTCAGAGAAAAACACCTTATTTTTTCAAGAGAAGTAAAAAACTATTTCTAAGATCTTTTTTTTTTTGCATTAACTGCTGCAGAAGAATAAGATAGAAACTGCTAAGATATACACTACTGTATACTCTCTATCAAGACTTTCTCTCTTCAGAGTCTTGATATTATAGAGAATATAAGTCTGTTTCTATATAATAATATAAATATTGTCAGTGAAATGTAGAGAAACTGATTATTTATATCTTAAAATAGAAGACTTTGTCAATGATTATATTAATATAGAGTTAATTCTTAAATTTAATAGAAATCTAGTATTGCTGTTCTCAATCTCTTACAGAATCTATTGAATATTGAGATATTAAAACTAGATTTAATATATCTCACTGTGCAGAGATCAAAGACTCAGTCAGATCTTAAGATATACTGATTTTATAGTTGTTGATATGCTGTTGACTCATTATTCACTGATTATGTATTGAATGCTGTTGTCAAGGTATCTTTTTGTATCATTCTGCTGAGAATGAGTCAGATTGAGAGAGATAGTACAAGGGTGAGACTTGATATTGAAGTCTAGATACACTGATAACAGACTGTGAAGATTACACTTCAGAAGAGTTCAGTGATTATGTACTTGATATTATCACTGAGATATCTTTTTGTATTTTTCTGTCAGAGATGAGCCAGATTGAGAAGAATGATATGAGGATGAGACTTGGTGCTGATGTTTTAAAACATCAAAGATGAACAGAGTTTTCACAGAGATTGCTTCTCAGATATCTTCACAACTACAGATCAGGGATCTTCCAAAATCAAGAAGATTGATGTATATGACTAGGTCACTTCACCTTACAATTTGTATGGCACTCTGGCCCGGGATTATGGTGTGGTAGAGGAGAACAGGGGATATTCCCACACAGGAGCTTCGAACAACGTCCGGTTCACATTTGGCTGGATAACTCCACCACCACACAGGGTATGCGGTCGGCGATGGGGTCAGAATGCTTGTATGATCGAGGGCTTTTCAATGGATCTATTGGCGGGTTCTTATTCGAAAAATCGAGCGAGTTCGTGGTGAAGCGGTTGATGTTTTCCCCAGTCTAGCTGTGACTGATGACGGCAATGCGAGAGAGAGTGTAGCGTCTTGATGACATTGCTCTAGCAATCACTCCGCCTGCACGTGATCTCTTATATTATATAATGTAGCTAGCTGCTCTTATAATAATAGAAGAAGCAACCTTTCTCACTTACACTATACAAGCCCTAACTCACGTGACTCACACACATATATTTAGCTTTCACTAGCTACTAGTTAAACAATAATAATTAATCATGTTCAATCTCTCTCACAGGTTATAAAGCTCTTGCACTTCTATGAAGCATTATAACCATGTAATAATCATATAATAAGCTTTTCAAATAGCTGCTTTTTTCATTCAAATATCTCATATCAAATGCCTGTCAATACAAGATCAATTAACAGTGAAGAGATTTCAGAGAATCAGATAGCTGAATTCTTTTCAACATTAATAATCACGCGAAGACAACAAGAATAATCAAGCTCAAGATAATTCTTCAGAATGCAAAGATATGACAGACTGTAATAAAGCTGTCATTCTGAACCGCTTCACCACGAACTCGCTCGATTTTTCGAATAAGAACCCGCTGATAGATCCATTGAAAAGCCCTCGATCATACAAGCATTTTGACCCCATCGCCGACTGCATACCCCGTGTGATGGTGGAGTTATTCAGTCAAATGTGAACCAGACATTGTTCAGAACTTCTGCATGGGATTATCCCTCATTCTCCCCTATCACACCACAACCCCGGGCCAAATTGCCATACAAATTGTAAGGTGAAGAGACCTAGTCATATGCACCAATCTTCTTGATTTTGGAAGATCCCTGATCTGTAGTTGTGAAGATATCTGAGAAGTGATCTCTGCGAAAACCCTGTCCATCTTTGATGTTTCAAAACATCAACACCAAGTCTCACCCTCATACTGCCCTTTCTAATCTGGCCCATCCCTAGCAGAAAAATACAAAAAGATACCTCAGCAATAATATCAAGCATATAATCAACAGTCACTTCTGAAGTGCAATCTCTGTAATCTGTCTTCAGTGTATCTAGACATCAACACTGAGTCTCACCCTTGTATCACCTCTCTCAATCTGGCTCATCTCTGACAGAAAAGTACAAAAAGATACCTCAGTGATAATATCAAGTACATAATCAACAGTCACTTCTGAAGTGCAATCTCTGTGATCTGTCTTCAGTGTATCTAGACATCAATACTGAGTCTCATCCTTGTACCACCCCTCTCAATCTGACTCATTCATGACAGAAAAGTACAAAAAGATACCTCAGCAACTGTGCTTGATACATAATCAGCAGATATAACAACTATAAAATCAGTATACTTCAAGATTTAACTGAGCCTTTGATCTCTGCATAGTGAGATATATTAAATCTAGTTTTAATATCTCAATATTCAATAGATTCTGCAAGAGATTGAGAACAGCAACACTAGATTTCTATTGAATTTGAGAATTAACTCTATATTAATATAATCATTGATAAAGTCTTCTATTTTAAGATATAAATAACCAGTTTCTCTACATCCTGCTGATAATATTTATATTATTATATAGAAACAGACTTATATTCTCTATAATATCAAGACTCTGAAGAGAAAAAGTCTTGATAGAAGATATACAATAGTGTATATCTTAGCAGTTTCTATCTCATTCTTCTGCAGCAGTTAAT
>NW_025544791.1:21212-22264 GCF_000003525.1 Blastomyces dermatitidis ER-3
ATTACTTTTTCAGTAGCTGAAGAGCTTTCATTCATACTTATTCTTTGCATACACTCTTTTTTAACTGATCTGAGTTGCACACATGTTGTGTGAGAAGAATTGAATAATTTAGAATAAAATTGAATAGTTTTAATCAATTTCTCTGCAAAAAATAATTTATTTTTTGTCAATTTTTCTCTCAAAAACTGTCATATCATCTGATTTACTATTAATTTAATTGATATCATACTTTTTCTCACTGTATTCTAAGAAAGAGATTATAAAGATTTTATTGATTTATCTTAAAAATCAATTTTAGTTTATTAGATTCTCTTCAAAAATCTAATCTAGTTACTGAACTAGTGTGAAAAAAATCAGATATTTTATACATAAAAATCTGTTATTCTTCTTTTGAAATAGTCTGACTAACTTTTCAATTGAAAACAGACTTAGAAATCTCTTAATTAAAATAGTCTGATCAACTTTTCAATTCAAAAGAGTTTAATAAATATCTCAATTGAATTAGTCTGATTAACTTTTCATTGAGTAAGAATAATGAGTTCAAAAGTACACTCAGTTGATGTGAAAAAAGATACTTTCTCAAATACTATTTCTGAGATTGAAATTCTGAAGAGAAGAAAGAAAGAAGAAATAGAGAAATAATAAGTTCTTGAAATACAGAAACTTGAAAAAGTAAGTAAAATTCTTGAAAAGCAGTGTCTAAGTGAGATAAATGAAGAAGTTCTGTTAATTCTTTATACTCAGGTCAGACAACTATAGAAAGTGATCAAGTTCAAACTTGAAATTTCAAACACAGTTCAAAAAACTTTGAAAATTTCTAATACAATCACTGACTCTTCAGTTTACTCTGCTTTCTTTTCTACTTCTTCTTCTTCTTCTTCTTTAAATCAGAAGAAAATATATACTCAAGCAGCTAAATCTACTATCTCTAAATCTGCTATCTCTAAATCTGCTATCTCAAAACCTGCTCAAAATTCTGAGAAAACTGAGAAGAATACTGCTCATACTTCTAGTGATAGAGAGTGAAGAAAAAAATATAAAAAGAGAAAAAT
>NW_025544791.1:22364-24868 GCF_000003525.1 Blastomyces dermatitidis ER-3
AGACTTATTCTTAAAGTCTTAAATCAGAATATTCTGCAAAGAAATAAGCTAAACTCAAATCTTATTTTTAGAATCAGAAATGAAATTAATCAGCAGTTCTTTTCTCAGTTAATAACTGATATTAAAGTTCAAAAATTAGTTATAGCTTTAATTAAGTCATTATTCTTTAAAAACTTCATTATTCTGATTACAATATCTGAATTCAGTGCTGAATTTCTTATTCAGAATAAGAATCTCTGAAAGTCAGCAGTAGAATCTTTACTAAATATAATAATTCTATCTAAAAGATATAAAAAGTGAGATAAATTCATTCTTTATAATATTTCAGTTGAAATTTTTAACTGTGAAGAAGAAATACTACTTCTTAAAAATGAATTAGAAGAATATAACTCTATTCAACTGAGAAAGAAGTCTGTATGACTAAATTTAATTAAGTTCAGATAAAGTAGAAGAAATGTCTCTGTTCTAGTATATATAAAGATAATGAAACAGTCAAAGATCTCTGAAGTAAGAGTAATAGATTTGAAAATAAGAGTTTATGAATACAAAGACTCAAGAATGAATCTCAAAGCTCAAACACAGTGTTTAAACTGTCAAAGATATAAATACTTTACAATCTTCTATTTCAGAGACTTAAAATATACATTCTATATCAGAGATTATAAAACTAGTGAGTATAAATATGAAACATGCTTAAAAAGAGATGAAATATATTAATATACTCTGTTTAAATACTCTAATTGCAAAGAAAAACATGTATCTAACTCAAAAGAATATATATTTACTTCAAGAATTTAAAAGAATTGAAGAAAAGATGAAGCTCAGAGTAAATCTAGAACTGAAGAGAATAATTAAGTCAGTAAACTCACAACTGTAAGCTTAAAAAGAAGAAACTCTTAATTATTTAAGTCTTCAAACTTCAATTCTTCAGTGAAATGTAAATAGAATTTAAATTCTCAAACTTCTATTAAGATTAGAGAATTGAGAAATAACTCTGATAATAAACTAGATATAATATAAGCAGTTGAGATTTCTACTTTTCAGAACAGTTATAATCTACTATCTAATAATAATGATTAGATTCTACTCTACTCTCTTTTAGTATAAATATATAATAAAAATAATAAAAAAAGTTTAAAAACTCTTCAAAAATCACATTTATTTAAAATAATATAAATAGAAACTCAAATTGTATTTATTCTTATCTTTAAATTATATTTAAATAAAAAGTTGATTTTATACTACTTCAGAAGCTGAATTTTGATACTGAGTAAAAATATATTATTTCGTACTCAAGCTACTACTGCTTTTTATCTTAAAAGTCTGAGATAAAGTCAAGAGTAGTAATCTATGAAAGAAAGAGATTAAGATATTAATTTAATCTAAGATTTAATATTATATCTGACCCTGATATTCTGATGAGTGATATTATAGATAAAGAAAATGAGTTTGATACTATACAGCTTATAAATATCTATAATAAAAAGTTATTGAATGAATATAACAATATCTGAATAATTAATAGAGAATTTCTGAACATAACTTTATCAAGAAACTCTATAATTATAGAAGATTTCAATACACATTATTTCTAATGAAATTCAGAATGTAAGAGAGCAGTGAGAGCTGATAATCTGATTGAATGAATCTTTGAGCATTCAATAGATTTAATTAATAAGTCTGATTAATAAATATTCTTTAGAAAAGATATGAAATAGAAGTCTATTATAGATCTAATCTTCATATTATAAAATCTAATGAAAAGAAGACTTATAAACTGATTTATTAATTTAAATAAGATATCAGAATCAGATTATGAGATTATTCAATTTAATATTAAACTGAGTGAAAAATAAATGAGTGAAACTTCTCTTCTCTCTAATCAGTATAACTTTGAAAAAGCTGATTGAAAAGCAGTTAAAGAAAGTATAAAACTATTAAAATCTGAAAGACAGAATAAGCTATATTGAAATTATGATCAAGATATCTTCAATGAAATGCTTAAGAATAGAGTGAAGCTTATTACATCTATTATTCTAATAAGTATTAGAGATAATATTTCAAAGAGAAAATCTTCTAAGTATTCAAAATCTTGATAAAATAAGAATATCTTATTTAAAAGAAAAGAATTAGCTACTGCTAGAAGAGATTGAAAGAATGATATAATATTTAATAAAGAGTTTAAAACTGTCAGAAATGAATATTTTTTAGATATTAAAAGAGCTAAAACAGACTGCTGAAATAAATTTCTTAAAGAAGTATAAAAGAAAAAAGTTTTTAAAGCTTTTAACTATACTAAAATAAGAAGTGTAGCAAAACTTTCAGTCTTAGAATATGAGTTTCAGAATGAATTATATACAGCAAACTCTTTTAAGAAAAAATGTTAAGCTTTTATGAGAATTCTCTTTCAGAACTCATCAGATTCAGATTCAGATTCAGATTCAGATTCAGAGAAAGAGCAATATATCACTTCTCAACTATATTGATAAAATAACTGAGAATGG
>NW_025544791.1:24968-25785 GCF_000003525.1 Blastomyces dermatitidis ER-3
CAAGTTCGGTAAACTGCTACAGATCTGATTTAATTAATCACTTGATTATTCAGAATACATATTTCTATTTAAAGAATAAATATTTTAAGCTCTTTTTCAATCTCTTGAAAAATGAATATTATTCTGAATGCTGAAGAGAAGTCACTGAAGTTATTCTTATAAAATCTAATAGAAAAACTTCAATTTCTAAGTTATATAGAGTAATATCTCTATTAAACTGTCTAGAAAAGATTTTAGAAAAGATAATAGCTACTTAACTATCTTTTATAAGCTCTATAGATGATTCTCTTTTATTCAGTGAATAAATGAAAGATAGAAAACAGTGTTCTGTAATTAACACTATTCTCTCAGTTATTTATAATATTTAAATAGCAAAGTATAAGAGTCTGGTCTCAACTGCAGTTTTTATTGATATAAAAGAAGTATTTAATTATATTTCAAAGTCAAAGTTAGTTCAGATATTAAAGATATTAAAACTATCACTTTCTCTAATAAAATGAGTTAACTATTTTATATCTAAAAGAATTATACAACTCTTCTTTGATGAAATGAAATAAGATAAGACTAAGATAAAAATAGAAGTATCACAGAGATCTTCAATCTCACTCATTTTATTTACAATATATACTGTATATCTATTCAAGAATAGAAATATGAGAATAGTGTGATCTCTGAGTTATATAGATGATATTGATCTAGTCTACAGCTTAAAAACTATTAAAGAGAATTTAAAAGTAATTGAAGAAGCTGCAAAGAAAATCTTTGTTAGAGTAGATATTAATTAAATTCAATTTAATATGAATAAAACTGAGTTAAT
>NW_025544791.1:25919-27336 GCF_000003525.1 Blastomyces dermatitidis ER-3
AAAGAACTATCAAGATAGAAAGACTATTGAATAACATAATCAGACTATTAAATACAGAGAGAGATCTATTCTTTCAGACTATAAAATAGTTATATATAGCCTGTATTATATTAGTAGCTGATTATAAAGTTCAAGTTTAATAAAATAATCAAGAGAATTTCACTGAACTCTTTTAAAGTCTGTAAAACAGAGTCTTGAGAAGAATTCTGAGAATATTTAAATTATCTTCTATTAAAGTAATGAAAATTGAAGCTTCAATTCCTTCTTCTACTATTAAATTTAAAAAGATCTGTATGAACTATACTCTGAGAGTTATAAAGATGAGCTTAAATTATATAATCAGAGAAAGAGTCTCTTCTTCATTTTTATTAATTAACTCTGAAAATAAACTGAATTGAAATAGATTTCTTAATTAAAATAAAAATAATTCTTTAAAGAAAATATCTTCTTAACTGTACAGACTATACTCTCTGATTAAAAATTAATTTTCTTCTTTAAATATTGAAAAAGTTAATCATGAGAAGTTATCTCTCTGAAGAGAAAAGCTTGAATCTCTTATAAATATATAAATAAGTGAACTATTAAAAGAGAAAGAATATAAACAGTATTCAAAGAGAATTTCTATAATTAATATAAAAGACTCTATTCTGATTTATTCAGATAACTCAAAAAATAAGAACTTGAATAGATTAGATACAGACATTACTTATACTGAAGATAATATTAATTTTATCTCAGATTTCTGAAATATAGACTCTGAATATGAAGTCTTTGATACTGAACTATTTATAATAGTAAAAGCTTTCAAACTCATTGAAATAAAATCTCATAGAAGAGGAAATTGTTTGAAAGAGATATAAATATTCTCTAATTATTCATTTTTCAAGAGATTGAAAAAGAGCTCAAAATATTCATTCTTTAAATAGGAATATGTATTTTGAATAATCAAGTGATTAATTGAATCAGGATCTGCAGCAGTTTTAACAGAACTTGAGAAGATAGCTGACTCTAATTCATCTTATGTAAGATCAGGTCATTCTCAGTCATTTTCATCAATATAGTTAAGAAGTGATATATTCTCTTTCTCTGAATCTGACTCTGAATCTGATGAGTTCTGAAAGAGAATTCTTATAAAAGCTTGACATTTTTTCTCAAAAGAGTTTACTGTATATAATTCATTCTAAAACTCATATTTTAAGACTGAAAGTTTTGCTACACTTCTTATTTTAGTATAATTAAAAGCTTTAAAAACTTCCTTCTCTTATACTTCTTCAAGAAATTTATTTCAGCAGTCTGTTTTAGCTCTTTTAATATCTGAAAAATATTTATTTCTGACAGCTTTGAACTCTTTATCAGATATTATATCATTCTTTCGGTCTCTTCTAGCAGTAGCTAATTCTTTCCTTTTAGATGAGAT
>NW_025544792.1:0-6979 GCF_000003525.1 Blastomyces dermatitidis ER-3
GTTGTTCAACCTCTTCAAGCTCCTGTTTGCGAATTTGAACAGGAGCTAATCTTTTCCCTGTTTCATCTGGGCATTCTCATAGTTATCTTCTGAATCTTCCTCTAATGTAACGTGGTTGGCGCGGACAGGCGCTGATCCATCCTTCAAACAAGGAGGTGCTGATCTTTCTCTCGAGTATGGAGGCACATAGGTCGATTGGCAGTTGGAAGCAATGTGTCCCAATCAATTACAATTGATGCATACTCCACATTGACATTGATCAGTGACTTCTTCGGGAGTGATCCCAGGAACTCAGAAGCCTGTTCAAACAGCGGAAACTCTTGCTTATGCATAGGCTTTTGAATCTATTCAGTCCATGGCATCTGCATCATGGTTGTTCTTCAGTGTGGGTGTATGAGTGACTGGGTTATCTGTCAGTGCAGGTGTATAAGTCGCTGAGATGTAATGTCTTCTGCCACTGTTCTGTATACTCTTGAGCTTGATAAGACGGTTGTTCAATGCCCGGAGCTGTGTGCAGAAACCTTCATAAGTTGAGTCTTCATTTATACTTATGAGGGCCTGTAAGAGTTCATAAGTTAATGTCTTCTTGAGCATGCTAATCTTCATTCTATCCTCTCAAGATTGATCACCTGCTTCTAAGATCTTGGTGTCAAAGTCAGGGATGAATGTTGTAAGAGGAATGTTCCTCTGTTGAGTACTCTGTAATCAATCTAATGCTTTCTGTTGCATGGCAGTGTCTTGAAACAGGATATCAAGATGTCTCATGATGTTGTCAGGCATTTGCAACACTGGTTCACATGCTTTCATTCATGGATGAAACTTCTGTTTCACGTGATCTTTCAATTGTCCATTGATATATCAACTTTGATTGATTAATAAACTGATGGAATCTTCATCTACACTCAGTTTCACAAGCATTTCCATCCTCCATGATGAGTAGAGAGTGAGATCAGAAGCATCAAAATATACAGGGACATCTAAGCATTCTTTCAGCACTTTTGTATTCAATTCTGTAGATGTTGGAATTGCATGAATTCCTTGTTGTGATAATCATTGAATCTCTTCATATTGATGTTATTGAGTTGCATGCATGTCTGCTATCTGTTGCTGTTGTAATTTCAACATTGCTCAGAGCCACTGTGGCACTGTGTCTATGCTCATGTTCGAGTTCGAGGGTTTCATATTATCATTAGACATGGTTATATCGATCATCGGATGTGTAATATCTGTGTAATCTGAAGAAGTGTAATCATATTCTTATACATCTGAGTGTCAGGACTCTCAGGTCTTTCACTGACATTCTCTTTGTAAGATCTTACTCTCTTCATAAGATCTTGTTGCAGGGCCAGGGCGACTGATGAGCAAGCTTCTATCTGGGGACTATCTGAGAACTCAGTGTTCACTTATCTGTGTTTTCTCTTTCTTACACATTGTTACACATTCGGATATCTCTTGATGAATAATCATTCATCTGAGTATCAGGACTCTCAGGTCTTTCACTGATGTTCTCTTGTAAGATCTTATTCTCTTCATAAGATCTTGTTGCGGGGCCAGGGTGACTGGCAAGCAAGCTTCTATCTGGGGACTCAGTGTTCATTTAACTGTTTTGACTGTTTCTTACGCGTTGTTATGTGTTCGGATATCTCTTGATGGATAATCATTTCTAATGAGGAGACAATGCTGGATAATTGTTTCCTAATAAGGAGACAATGAGCGTTTTTATAGTGTAAGGGGCCTACGCCGAATAGATCGGTATAATAGGTAGGTCTTATATAACAAAGATAAAAATGCTAGAGAAGAAAAGAAAGAGAAAGTGTAAGAATCGGCAATCAAGGTGGATATTTATATGTGTATGTGGTGATGTACGCGGTGGAGCTTCGGGGCGGAAGAATATATGCGCATTCATAGCAGCCGAGGATCGGTGATCGAGAATGGCTGAGGGTTGGCAATTGAGAATGCCCGAGGTTCAGAGTGGCGATCGAGAATGGCCGAGGATCGGAGTGTATGTGGAATCTGTGGAGTGTAACAGAATAGTCTATATGATTGATCGGGGTGGCGGCTGAGGATCGGCGATCGAGAATGGCCGAGGATCGGAGCGTACGTAGAATCTGTGGAGTGTAACGGAATAGTCTATATGATTGATCGGGCGCAGCCCGCCACAAAAATTCTTTTATTTTTCTCTTTATAAAAGATCAGAATATAATTTTTTGAATAGATCTGCTTAATTCTGCACTCTTTTTTACAGCTGAATCAGTCAATTTATTATTATAAATATTTATATAAGCAGAAACTTAGTATAGATGAATAATCAGCTTTAATATTCTTCTCTTTTGAATTTTTAAAACAGAGTTTAAGATCAGTTCAAGATTTATTTGATTATTATGAATCTGACTATTTCTGAGTCTTTTTAAAGCAGCTTGACTATCAGAGAATATTTATATCTCTTTTAAACAATTTTCTCTTTTATAAGATTTTATTTCAATGAGTTTGAAAGCTTTTACTATTATAAATAGTTCAGTATCAAAGACTTCATATTCAGAGTCTAGATTTCAGAAATATGAGATAAAATTAATATTATCTTCAGTATAAGCAATGTCTATATCTAATCTATTCAAGTTCTCATTTTTTAAGTCATCTGAATAAATTAGAATAGAGTCTTTTATATTAATTGTAGAAATTCTCTTTAAATACTGTTTATATTCTTTCTCTTTTAATAGTTCATTTATTTATAAGTCTATAAGAGATTCAAGCTTTTCTCTTCAGAGAGATAACTTCTCATAATTAACTTTTTCAATATTTAAAGAAGAAAATTGATTTTTAATCAGAGAGTATAGTCTATACAGTTAAGAAGACATTTTCTTTGAAGAATTATTTTCATTTCAATTAAGAAATCTATTTCAATTCAGTTTATTTTTAGAGTTAATTAATAAAAATAAAGAAGAGACTCTTTCTCTGATTATATAATTTAAGCTTATCTTTATAACTCTCAGAGTATAATTTATACAGATCTTTTCAAATCTAATAATAGAAGAAGAAATTGATGCTTCAATTTTCATTACTTTAATAGAAGATAATTTAAATGCTTTCAGAATTCTTCTCAAGACTCTGTTTTACAGACTTTGAAAGAGTTCAGTGAAATTCTCTTGATTATTTGATTAAACTTGAACTTCATAATCAGCTACTGATGTAATACAGGCTATATATAACTATCTCATAGTCTGGAAGAATAGATCTCTCTCTATATTTAATAGTCTGATTATGTTATTCAATAGTCTTTCTGTCTTGACAGTTCTTTATTGAATATAATATTTAAAATTCAACTTGAAGTTTAATCATACTTCTAATTATTTGATATTTACACTGGATTTAATCTCTCTATTTAAAAGAGTTAGAGATAGTTCTTTCTCATTGAATCTAGAAAAGAAATGAATTAACTCAGTTTTATTCATATTAAATTGAATTTAATTAATATCTATTCTAACAAAGATTTTCTTTACAGCTTCTTCAATTACTTTCAAATTCTCTTTAATAGTTTTTAAGCTGTAGACTAGATCAATATCATTCATATAACTCAGAGATTATACTATTCTCATATTTCTATTTTTAAACAGATATACAGTGTATATTATAAATAAAATGAGTGAGATTGAAGATCTCTGTGATACTTCTATTTTTATCTCAGTCTTGTCTTATTTCATTCCATCAAAGAAGAGTTATATACTTCTTTTAGATATAAAACAGTTAACTCATTTTATTAGAGAAAGTGACAGTTTTAATATCTTCAATGTCTGAATTAACTTTGACTTTGAAACATGATCAAACACTTCTTTTATATCAATAAAAACTGCAGTTAAGACCAGACTCTCATGCTTTGCTATTTGAATATCATGAATAACTGAGAGAACAGTGTCAATTGCAGAACACTGTTTTCTATCTCTCATTTATTCACTGAATAAAAGAGAATCATCTATAGAGCTTATAAAAGATAGTTAAGTAGCTATTATCTTTTCTAAAACCTTTCCTAGGCAGTTCAATAGAGATATTACTCTATATGACTTAGGAATTGAAGTTTTTCTATTAGGTTTTGCAAGAATCACTCCAGTGGCTTCTCTCCAGCATTCAGGATGATATCCATTTTTCAAGAGATTGAAAAAGAGCTCAAAATATTCATTCTTTAAGTAGGAACTACGGGCGCTAGCCACCCGCAGGATGCACCTTAAGCTAATTACATTTAACCCCCTATAATTAACCGACCACCGCGTCCGTCCTCTCGGGCCAGCCACTAATTTCCAGGGGCGTTAGTTAGTGGCTGCCACCGCCCACTTGGTACACACCAAGCTTCCGGTTTCTGATCTCGGCCTCATTAGATATTATACAATAGTCTCAGAGTCAGATTAAAGAAGAAGTATGATTTAAATCAATTAAATATGAGGTTCTTATTCTCAACTGAGACAGAACTTAAATACTTAATAGACTTTCTATCAGAAACTCAAGCAGCTACAAGAAAATGACTCAATTCAGAAGTATCTGAATATGAAGAGATGGAAATTGATTAGATATAGTCTGTTAAAACAGCTATACACTATCTTTTAATAATTTTATTTTATTATAGTCTCTCTTTACTGTACTTGTTTCTTTCTATTCTTTTCTATCTATCTATTTAATTTGTCTATCTTTAAGACTATGTTCTCTTTTTCTTTGTCATAATATTTTCAAATGATTTCAAAGTATCAAAAGGTGTTGAAATACTGCAATTTGTAAACAGTTTTTGTATTCTCAGCTGAAATTTTCTGATTTTACATATCTGAAATTGATAAGTGTATAATAGTTGACTCTATAGATATAGGAAAAACTCTGAGAACTAAAGGTTCTCAGGTAGATGTTATAGTCTCTGACTGCATACATCTATAATTGAAGAATAATAATAATAATAATAATTACAATATTACTTCTTCTATTATATAGTCAGAGAAATCAGTCTTAATAACTGTCTTGTCTTACAATCAGAATTAAATGTTATTAGCAGAGAGGCATTAATGAATATCTTCTTCATTTATATAAATGTAGCTTCAGTGTCTGCTGATCATTGAAATACTGAGTCTTTCTTAGTGAGATCTGTAAGTAATTCCATGATATCTGAGAAGTTATGTATAAATCACTGATAGAACTTAGCAAATTCAATGAAACTTCATACATCTTTCACAGTATATAAAGCTTCTCATTTAAGAATGACAGAGATCTTCTGAGAATTCATTTAAATTCTCTTATCAGCTTCTATGATGAAATCTAAGTATTTAATACTCTTAACTTCAAAATTTTACTTGTTAATATCAATTGATAGTTCTGCTTCTCATAGTCATTGTAATACTCTTCACACATACTCTTGATACTCTTTTCTGAATTCATCAGTAAAGATGAGAATGTTATCTAGATAAGCAGATATAAACTTATTAAGAAAATCTCAGAGTGCTCAGTTGATATACTTCTGAAATGTACTGAGAGCATTGATCAGTTCAAAGAGTGTGACTACTTATTCAAAGAGATTATATTATGTTCAGAATACTATAAGTCACTCATCTTCTTCAGTGTAAGAGGCTTACGCTGAATAGATCGGTATTATATTGATAGGTCTTATATAACAAAGATAAAAACATTAGAGAAGAAAAGAAAGAGAAAGTGCAAGAATCAGCAATTGAGATGAATATTTATACGCATATGTGGTGGTGTACGCGGTGAAGCTTCGGGGCAGAAGAATATACGCGCGTTCATAGCGACCGAGGATCAGTGATTGGGAATGGCTGAGAATTGAAGTGTACATTACACGTGTTTGTAGCAGCTGAGGATCGGTGATCAGATATGACTGAGAATCGGAGCATATATGTTCAAGAGTGAAATGAAAGAATCTATGAAGTGTAATGAAATAGTCTATATAATTGATCAGGCGCAGCCTGCTACATTAGCTCTCTTCTTTCAGAAGCAGTTCTCATTAGTCAAGAACTGCTATTTCAGATAATACAAAACTCAGAGTTCAGATCAGTTGATTATAACTGACTTATTTCATAAGATATTACTGATCACAGCTGCAGAGTCTCTCATTGAGAATATTCTCAATCTCTTACTCAAGCTCATTATCTTCTTCTATAATGTCTGATAACTGTCAGTCAGAAGTCAGCTGAGAAGAGAATAGATCAGTGATAGTACAGTAAAGCAAGCTTGTATGAAATATATTATAAATCTCTGATAATATGTCAAGATAATAGTTATGACTATCTAGAACTTCTATCACTTTATATCTGATATGACAGTAATCTAGTGTATAAGATGAATATGTGATTTATATATTTGTAAGAAATTCCGCTCCTCGCGAATCCTTTACCTCTATTCCTATCTCTCGTGTAATTAATAGAGTCAGCGGCCCTTGACTACACATAACTATATAGACTGGAGTTTATGAATACTATTCATAACTCAGCTTGAATACTATTATACATTTAATCTCTAAATTTTATCTTTCTACTATGAATACTTCTAGTAGTTAACAGTATATATCACATCAAGCTGCAAACACCTGAATAATCATCTATAAGTACTTATTCTTACATTTCAAGCTCAGTCAGTCAGCAACTGTCTGTTATGACTGAAAGAACTAGAAACTTATATACTTCAATCTCTGTGAACTCTACTGCAGACACTCAGAAGTAGTCATCTGAATCATGAATAATCTCTATGAAAGAAGTCTCAGAGAACTTATTAATTACTTATAAGATATTATTCTCTGCATCTATGACAGAGAAACTCTCTGAACTTATAAATAAATCAATCTTAGTAAAGAATATTCTTGAGCATCTTCTGTAGAATCAAGCTATTTTTCTATAAGAAATGTTTACTGTCTATAAACACTCTCAAACTGAGTCTCTAGACATGATCTTCAGAAATACTTATGAACTGAAAAGAAACTTTCTTAAGTTATAATCACTTA
>NW_025544792.1:7079-21986 GCF_000003525.1 Blastomyces dermatitidis ER-3
ACAGATCTCTATTACACTGAAGTCAAGAACTGACTGAATTATTCAGAGAATGATTATAAGAGATCTCACTAGTCTGTTCTCAAGATCTATTTAAAGAATAAGTTGAGAAACTCTGTAAGTCAGACAGAGAACACCTGAGCTGTAATTATCAATATTAGAAAAAGAGATAAGAAATCTGATAAAGACTACTCACAGTACTTCATGAAATTATAATATGAATTAGAGTCTGTGAAAACAGAGCTCTGAAACAAGATCTGAATGATGATATTTATAAAGAAGCTAAATAAAGATATATAGAATAAGCTTATTAAGTAAGACTCTAAGTTTTTGACTCTGAAGAAACTGATAACTCTCATTCATCACTTATGAATCACTGTAAGAGTCACAGATCTGCAGAGAGTGAATCACTGACTAGTTCTGTAAGAGTCAGAACAACAGAGAACAGATTTATCAGAGAAAGATAATAAGATATAGAGAGATTCATATCTAACTGCTGAGCAGAGAGAGAGAGCTTTATAAGCTCTTATAAACAGAGTATATAATAGAGAGATTAAGAAAAAGAAACTCTGTTTTATCTATTCTAAATTAGAACATCTCTGTACAAACTGTCTGAACAAATTAAAATAGAAATTTGAAGAGTTATAGACAGAGTCAGTAACAGTCTTCTTAAGAGTCTTAAAGCTGACATCTGAATCTGTTACTCTCTCAATGAAATTGCTTACTCATGAGAAGAGACTGTATCACAGTACTACTATCTCACAAGTATAAGAAGTATTAATGAACTCAGAATCTCAGGTCATTATAGTGTCTCTAAAGCTCACAGAGTAAATAAGCTGAATGATGAAAACTGAGAATCTGCTCTTATAATAAGCAGAGTATGAGAACTCAGATCTGAGAGCTGAGAGACTCATAAGAGTCATCTTTGAATTACAAGATCTCTCTGAAATCTGAAGAAGATTTGCAGAAACTGTGATTATCACAGATATTATAGATAATATGTACTTAAGACTTATATCACTTCAAAGACATAATTCATACATAGCTATCTATGAGTCAGGTTTATACTTCTGATCAGTGTTAACAGACTCACTTATAAAGATAGAATCAGTTGATGCTGTAGAGTTGATTAGAGAAGACAAGCTTATCTATATAATGACTTTATAAGTATCTGAGAATCTTATAATTATGAAAACTGAGCTTCAGATATCAGAGAAATACTGAGATCTTACAGAGATATTCAGCTTAGTAAAGACAGCTGAGCTTCTCTCTAACTGTGAGAAGAATCTGATAATAGATTTGATAGAAGAATAGAAACTCTTCTGAGAATCAATCTATAAGCTCTTTCATTATGAGACAGAGGTCTTACAGATCTATATGAAGAAGAATCTGAAGAATAACTTTATCTGATTTTCACAGATCTCTGCAGAAGTCTCTGTGATATTTATAAAGAAGAAGAATGAAGATCTCAGATTGTATATAGACTATTATAATCTAAACTTCAAGATAATAAAGAGCTGCTACTCTCTGTCTCTGATTAAGAATATAATTAATTATCTCACAGAAGCTGTTATATTCACATAACTGAATATAATTAATATATATATACAGCTGTAAATACAGTCTGAAGATGAATAAAAGACTATCTTTAGAACTGTACTGAGATTATTTGAATATCTAGTAATGTCTTTTAATCTGACTAATATTCTCACAGTATTTCAGTCTTTTATTAATAAAACACTTCATGTATATCTGAATGTCTTTATAATAATATATCTGAATGATATAATGATGTACTTTATAAAGAAGAAAGAATATACTGAGTATATATGAAGTATATTGAAGATCTTAGATAAGACAGAACTGTATATTAAGCTTGTAAAGTACAACTTTAGTACTTATCAGATTAATTTTCTAGAATATATAATCATCATAGATGATATTCAGATGAAATCTTCATGAATTAAGACTATTCTATCATGATTAGAGTTAACTAGTATTTATAAGATTCAGATCTTTCTAAGCTTTGTGAATTTCTATAGAGGATTTATCTTTGTATTTATAAGAATCTTCTTGACTCTTACAGACATGCTGAAGAGTGAAAATAAGAAGAAGTTATTTCATGAATAAAGAATGAAAAGATTATTAAGAAGAAAGAACTGTAAGAACTTTCTTATCTCAGAAGCTTACAGAGTCTTTACAAGATTGAAACAGATATTCATAGATATAGTAATACTGTTTCACTTTGATCTCTTACTTTTAATCAGATTGAAGATATCTAAGATATCTTCTTCTTTACAATTTCAGAAATAGTCTTATAACTACAGTTAAATGAAAACTGAGTTTCAGTGATCTTTTTCTTACAGAAGATGCAACTCACAGAGATTAACTATAATATTTATAATCAGAAGTTTCTTATAATAGTGAAATTCTTTCATCACTGATATCACTACTTTGAGAGTTTTATAACAGTAATTACTGTTAGAACTGATTATAACAGCTTATAACAGTTTACTTCAATCAAGAAACTCTTACAGTGATAGATTTACTAAGCTCAGAGACTGAGTGAGTTCTGATTCAAGATAGAATATATTAAAAAAACTAAGAACTCAGCAGATAGATTCTCTCACAGATCAGACTATATTGAGAAGATCAGAATAATAGACACAGAGAGACTAGAGAAGATAGAAAAGCTTTATAAGATACTCAGACTGAGTGTTGCAAAGAGATTAACTGAAGAGTCTTTCAATTTCTTATAAGAGAAGAGAAGAGAGAGAGAGAAGAAGCCTGTATAACTACTCTCTACAACACTGAGAGTCAACACTCTGAGAATTTCTGTAAGAATTCTTGAAGAGAGTATCTATAATCTGAAGAGTTTACAGACTTTGAGAAGTACTGTAGAAGATCTGATGTAAGAAGAAACAGAGTATAAGTCTTTATAAGATCTTCTATTCAGATTGTCTGAACTACAACTGAAGAATGAATATACTCAGTATATTCAGAAACTGCTTATAACAGAGATCAATCCTGCAGAAATAAAGAGTTGAAGAGACTTAAATAATCTCTTATAAAGAGAGAACTGAATTTATATACCTGTAAATGAGTTTCTATATATAGAACTTATTAAAAAATGTTATAACTCTTCTCTAGCAGGTCATTTTACAGATACTAGAAGTCATGAGTTGCTTATAAGAAAATACTTCTGACTGAAGATATAAGAACTTGTGAAGAAGATAGTGAATTCTTGTACTATTTATCAGAGTTCACAGATAGTGTGATTCAGATTATATAGAGAACTTACTTCTGAGAACTATCTCACAGAAATCTTGAGAACAGCTAGAAATGAATACTCTTATAAGCCTCTCTAAAAGTAAGAATATATATAATATCTGCTTTAACAGTGTACTGATGATAGTGAATTACTTTATCAAGATAACACACTTTATACTCACTTATAAGAACTTGAAGTCAAAGAATTTAACTTATATCTTTGTTCATAATATGATTCAGTTGTATGAGTTGTCTATAAATATTATTTCAGATAGAGAATTAATCTTTACAGAAGAGTTCTGATCTGATCTGATAACTATACTGAAGATCTCATGAGATCTAAGCATAGCTTTTCATCAACAGACAGATAATCAGATAGAATATCTAATAAGTATATTGAAACAGTATCTGCAGTGCTTTGTCAATTATAATTAGAATAACTGAGTATATTGATTATCACTCACAGAGTTCATATATAACAACTCAAAGCATATTAGTATAGATAAAACTCTCTTTGAGATACTCACTGAGACTTATTCACAGATGATCTTGATGAACTCATAAGAGTATACTATAGAGTGTGATAATGCTCATAAATAAGCTGAGAGAATTCAGAAGATCTGAGAGAAAGTCTATAAATTCTTAAAGACTCAAGAGTATCAGAAGAGATACTATAACTTCAAGTATATTATAAAGAGTTTTAAGAAAGATAATAGAGTCTGACTAAGTCTAGAAAATATCATTATATAAAAATCTAGTAAGAAGCTGAATCTCTTGCAGACAGAGTCTTATAA
Organism: Blastomyces dermatitidis ER-3; assembly: GCF_000003525.1. NCBI lineage: Eukaryota > Fungi > Ascomycota > Eurotiomycetes > Onygenales > Ajellomycetaceae > Blastomyces > Blastomyces dermatitidis. The sequence goes on from NW_025544792.1 coordinate 11,141, forward strand.
GATTATAGAGAAAGTTAGCTTATAGTTTTATAGATTGAAACTGTTATCTAAGTTACAGATATACAATGTTTTTCATATCTCTTTACTTCATAAATATAAGAAATTCTCAGAAGAGAACTCTATAACTCATCACTCTATTTATAAAGTATTAGAGAGTGAAAGAGAATATCAGATTAAAGAAATTATTAACTCAGAGAAGCAAGATTATAAGCTCTGATTCAAGATTCAGTGATAAGAATATTCTGATAAGATGAATAAGTTTACTTAAGAATTATTTGAGTAGATAAGATCTCTGTAAAAGCTGAGACATGACTTTCATACTGTGAATTCTGATAAGTCAGAATAACACAGTCTTCACTAAGAATCTGATTATAATAAAGATATTAACACTGTTATTTACAAACTCTAGTCTATAAGATAATAAGTTTCTACTGAAATGAACAGTCTGTAATATATGTAAGAAAAGAAGAAATCATACTCTTATTAAAGCTAAAAAAATAAGAAAATAAAAATAGAGTCATAAACACAATTTAGAGATTAATAAAGAAAAAATAAAGAAAATTCATACTCATATTCTTAATATCTACAATACTCAATCTTCTTATAACTATCAATTTCTCTCTTCAAAGAAGCAGAGAGTATCATATCTGTGATACAAACAATTATTATATTTAATACAAAGATCATCAGAAATGCATAGACTTCAGAGAAGTCAGATATCAGAGTATATACAGTTATAGCAGAGTCTTGAGAGCTGACTATCTATACATATGATCAGATATCTCTTACAAAGCTGTGTTTATTCTCTCAGTTATACTGAAGTATTCAGCTCAGAAACAATTGAGATGCAGAGAGAGAGCTTATCTACTCAGATTAACTCTTATTACAAATTCATGATATTTACATTGTCTTGATTACTCAGATTTTACAGGTGCTCAGAAACTTATCTCTCATTGACAATGAGATTACAGAAATACACTGCAGTATGAGAACTATTAATAGAGAATCTAGACATATTTACATATATCTGATCAGAGATTGTGTAAGCAGAGAGAGAGTGATCATAGACCTGCAGAGTCACAGAAGATACTGATAATATTAAGAGCTTTGTAAGAACTGTCAGCTAGAGTCTGTAAGGAATTACTTATAAGAAGACTTATAGTAAAGAAGAAGACTGCACTGCTTAAAGTCAGAGACTGATCTGAGAAAGATATGAGATTGACTGCTGGCCTGAAGATCAGGTGCAGTGACAGAGCTGAGAAGAATGAAGACACTGTTATGAACAGTGATGTCTCTGCTTCATCAGTCAGTAAGAAGTGATCAGAAAAGTCACAGAGATGCTTATAAGAAGCTCAGCAGCAGTCAGACTTTATTTACAAAGATATTAGAATTGAAAAAATTTTTATTCTTAAGAAGTTCTTGAATTAATATACAGATATTGTCAGAAACTCTCTCTCTTTATTATCTGAATGAAAACACTTCACAGATGAATAAGAATACTCACAGTTTATAAGATAAGAGCTGTTACAGAAAAAGAGAAAAGAAGATGAGATTTCATGAACAGATCTGAGATATTTATACTACTCTAGAGAGATTTACTTACACTGTGAGTGATTCTGCAGAACAGTCAGATCACTCTAATAAATAAAGAGTGATTATGAATCACAGATCTGAATCTTTCTATATAACTATAAAGAGTAATTGCAGATCACAGACATCTTGATTCTACAATTCTACAGAGTTAATGAAAGAATGAAAAATTTCTCACAATTCTACAGTGTTAAAGAATAATGATTTACAAGAATAAGTGAAAGATTAACTCATAAATACTTCTCTTTGATAAAGATAATCTCACAGAGAGTGATTCATCTGTGAGATGAATCTGTGTGATAATTATATAAGAATTTTATAAAAATAATTGAGAGTCAATTAAAACTCTTCTGTATGAAAGATATAAGATGAATTTGTATAATAGTCAGAGAAGAATCTGTAGACTACAAAGAATCTCACAGAATAAGAAACTGAGTGACAGACTCTTTTCTCTTCATAGTAATAAGAGATTTTTCCTCACTGAGATTTTTATAGATGTAAAGAGTTTTTAGTAAGTATCACTGCAGTACTGAGCTGATTCTATGAAGTCACTCAGTGAAAGACTTCATAAATGAAGTCTTAGAGAGAGAAGAATATGTAAGAAATCTCACTTCTCACAGATTCTTTATCTCTATTTCTATCTCTTATATAATCAATAGAGTTAGCAGCTCTTGACTACACACAACTATATAGACTGAAGTTCACAAATACTATTTATAAGTCAGCTTGAATGCTATTATACATTTAATCTCTACATTTTATCTTCCTACCGCAAATACTTCTAGTAGTTAACAGTACATATCACGCCAAGCTGCAAACACCCGAATAATCGCCTGCGAGCACTTATTCTTACAATATTCTTAAGATTTAATCATATTAGATCTTCTATCTTATATTGTTCAGTGAGGTCTCAGTGAACATTGATTTAATTCTCTTAATCTTGTTTTACAGTTATTATGAAGATCTCTGCTCAATCACAGATATTTCAGAGCTTTATTACTATATTATCAGTGATCTGAATTGAACTGCAGAGATTCAGTGTGAATTATATAATCTCTAGAAGATTTAACACTTTCATGTAATAACTGTGTATAAGAAAGAACAGGCTTATATCTGTTAAAATAACATTTTATTCATTGATAGTGATCTCTGTGTATAGAAGTAGATTATATCAATTATCTTATAAGTAATTACAGAACTTATAAAGATAATTCTTTACAGTCTGAATTATCTGTTCTGATGCATCATCAGTCTCAGAGTAATAGATAGTTGACAGATAATATATAATCTTGAGAACTTGATAGATTCTTATTCAGAGAGTACTCATGAATTGATAGCTCTGATTCAATACTATTAATCTTAGTAACTTATATATCTGATAGAATGAACTCTGTAAGAAGACTTTAGTGACTTATTCAGTGTTTATCTTATTATAAGATTTCAATATTATATTCTTACTTAGTCAGTCAATAATGATCAGAATATTTCTACAATCTTTACTCTCAGATAGATTAACAGTGAAGTTAATTACTACATCTCATCAGATTCTATCAGAGATATTAAGTGATTTCAGTAGATCTTTTCTACAGTTCTTTTATAAGATAATAGAAGAATAGTAATTGCAGTTTCAGACAAAGTATCTGATACTGTTTAATATCTCAGATTAATAGAACTCTCAGAAGATTATTCTATACAGTTGTTTATAATCTGAATATTCAGTCATATATAAATCATGCATCTCTTGCATTATTCAGATGTATAAGAATTTGAAGTGAGAGACTCAGTATCATTCATGAAATTATAGAGTGTTATTGTCATTGATTGAACATTCTGAGATATTAGTTCTTATACATAGTTCTGAGAGAAATCAGAGTGCTTCTTATTATACTGTTTCAGTGAGTGCTTAGAAAAGTTCATTGATTTGAGCTGCTGTATATCATAGCTCATCTAATGTAGATTCAGAAGAAGTTGAGATATCAGTGACAGTTCTAACTGAAGAAGTATGTATAGTTCTAATCAGAGAAGCATGTATAGTGCTATAAGCTGTTTTATCTTGATTAACTAGTATCTTCAGATTCAAGAGCTGATGCTCTCAGTTCATTCAGTGAGTATCTGTTATATCAGATAATATATCTTACTCTTGTTATAAGAGAGTATCTGTTATCAAGTTCTGACTGTCAGAACAGTAGTGTATTGTAAAATGAAAGCAGTTAAGAACTCAGATTATTATATCTATTATTCAGTGAGTTTATGAGTAGTTATAAAGTACTTAAGATTCTTATAATCTGTGACTATCTTAAATTCAGAGATACTTCAGAGTTCAGAGTCTCATTCTTCTAAACAGTATATAATTATGAGAAGTTTTTTATCATAGATCTCATAATTGCATTCAGTGAGACTCAGTTTCTTAGACATGAAGACACATGATTATAGAATATCTTTATCATCATATTACAGTATCACTTCTTCTATCACATAGTCAGAGAAATCAGCCTCAATAACTGTCTCATGATCAGAATTGAATATTATCAGCAGAGAGATATTAATGAACATCTTCTTTATCTATATAAATGCAGCTTCAGTGTCTGCTGATCATTGAAATACTGAGTCTTTCTTAATGAGATCTGTAAGTAATCTCATAATATCTGAGAAGTTTCATATAAATTACTAATAGAAGTTAGCAAATTCAATGAAGCTTTGTACATCTTTCACAGTATATGAAGCTTTTCATTCAAGAATGACAGAGACTTTCTCAGAATTCATTCAAATCCTCTTACCAGCTTCTATAATAAAACTCAGATACTTGATACTCTTGACTTCAAAATCACACTTATCAATATCTATCAGTAGTTCTGCTTCTTATAGCTGTTGTAATATCTTTCACACATATTCTTGATATTCTTTTCTAAATTCATCAGTGAAGATGAGAATGTTATCAAGATATACAGATATAAATTCATCAAGAAAATCTCAGAGTGCTCAGTTGATATACTTCTGAAATATACTGAGAGTATTAGTCAGTTCAAAGAGTGTGACTACTCATTCAAAGAGACTATATTATATTCAGAATGCTGTAGGTCACTCATCTTCTTCAGTGATATGAATCTTATGAAATGCAGTGATAACATCTAACTTTATAAATCATTGAGCTTGTTCAATATGAGCTAGAGTTTCATTGATAAGAGATAAAGAATAACAGTTCTTCTTCATTAATCTGTTCAATTCTTAATAATTCATGCAGAATCAGAGTTCTTTACCTGGTTTCTTTGCAAAGAGAATAGAGGCTGTGATGAAAGAGTTGCTAATACATATGAATTCTTTATTCAACAGATCATTGAGTATCTTTCAAAGGTGTGATTCGGAAGAACGTACGACCGTCGGATAATAACGCGGCCGCTTCCGAACTTGCTTACGAGTGTAAAGGGGCCATAGCAGCCACTAATTAATTTAGTGTACAATATATAAGAAGCCAGTGTACACCTGTAATCATATACTGACTCAAGCAACCTTTGAATCACATCTGATAGCATGTCTAAAAACTGGTGAGAAGTGCAGACTTCTTCAGAGCATGATAATTCTGTCTATAAAGTGATTCATAGTTATCATATCAGTGTGATTCTAGAACATCTCAAAAGATAGTGTATAAAGAGTAGTGAGTGAAAGAGCATCTGATTGATACTGCTTTGCTTGTTAAGGGAAAACTTCACACTCAGATGAATGTCATGTATGCGAACAGATGAGATGTGAGAAAAGAAATGAAAGTGATAAACCAGATTCAAAGAAGACTGCTCTTCACTCAGAGAGATAAAAGAAGAGAGTGACTATCACTGAAGTTGTACAATGACAACAGAAATCATATAATAATATAGTGATATAACAATAGACATTATACAATCAATGAGAAATCACTGAAATGAATATCTCTTCTAGCTGATATGAACAACATTCTTCTCTGCTATCTGAACTGAAAGGTATGCAGAACCTCTCAGAGAATTTACTTAAAACAGTAAGAAAAGCAGCTGAAACTGCTGAACTGGAATTGAAGCTTCATACATATACAAGAATTCTAAATGAGATTGAGGCCTTGCATATACAGTGACAGATTAAGATAGAAGTCAAACAACAATTGAGATTCACTGCAGATCAAGAATTCACTATGAAGAGCTTCACTGATGTAATCATCATCATCAATAAGAATAGAGAAAACCAGGTCTTAGACCTGCAGTGAGAGATCAAACATTTATACAGACAGATAACTACACTGAACCTGAAGATTTCATCATAATCATTCACAATCTCTTCAGAAGTGTATACATTATCAGAGACTGCTGCATAGAATGAGAATCTGAGTATGAAATATATTAAATCAGAAGATCTGTCACAGCTATCAAGCTTCAATGACAACTGAAAAAATGATGCTGTAATCAGCTGACTAAGTTAGATGTAATCATATTATCAGATTGAATGTGAACTCACAGATAGATAGTCAACAGAATTTCAATAAGTCTTAAGATCTGCTGCATTTCTATATGAAAAAGCAAAGTTATTATAAATGACTGATGAAAAGATGAATCTCACAGACCTGAAGTAATATTCATTCTCATGAACATGAAATGAGTTTTTCAAATGAATCTTACACAACTTTGAGAAAGTAAATATATGAGATAAGTGTTACAAACACTTCACCAACTGCTGCAGAAGAATGAGATAGAAACTCGCTCGATTTTTCGAATAAGAACCCGCCGATAGATCCATCGAAAAGCCCTCGATCATACGAGCATTTTGACCCCATCGCCGACTGCATACCCCGTGTGGTGGTGGAGTTATCCAGCCAAATGTGAATCAGACGTTGTTCGAAACTCCAGTGTGGGATTATCCCCCGTTCTCCCCTACCACACCACAACCCCAGGCCAGATTGCCATACAAATTGTAAGGTGAAGAGACCTAGCCATATGTGCCAATCTTCTTGATTTTGGAAGATCCCTGATCTGTAATTGTGGAGATATCTGAGGAGCAATCTCCGCGAAAACCCTGTCCATCTTTGATGTTTCAAAACACCAACGCCAAGTCCCACCCTCGTACCGCCCTTCTCAATCTGGCCCATCCCCAGCAGAAAAATACAAAAAGATACCTCAGCAATAATATTAAGTATATAATCAATGAACACTTCTGAAGTGCAATCTCTGCAGTCTGTCTTCAGTGTATCTAGACATCAACACCAAGTCTCACTCTTGTACCATTTCTCTCAATCTGGCCCATCTCTGGCAGAATAATATAAAAAGATACCTCAGCAACAGTATTCAATACATGCAGACAATGTGTCAACAGAACAAGTTAACAGCATATTAACAACTATAAATTCAGTATATCTCAAGATCTGACTGAGTCTTTGATCCCTGTATAGTGAGATATATTAAATCTTGTTTTAATATCTCAATATTCAATAGATTCTGTAAGAGATTGAGAACAGCAATACTAGATTTCTATTAAATTTGAGAATTAACTCTATATTAATATAATTATTGACAAAGTCTTCTATTTTGAGATATAAATAACCAGTTCCTCTACATCTCACTGATAATATTTATATTATTATATAAAAACAGACTTATATTCTCTATAATATCAAGACTCTGAAGAGAGAAAGTCTTGATAGAAGATATATAGTAGTATATATCTTAGCAGTTTCTATCTCATTCTTCTGCAGCAGTTAATGCAAAAAAAAGATCTTAGAAATAGTTTTTTACTTCTCTTAAAAAAGTAAGATGTTTTTCTCTGAGTTTTATATAATATTCTTACAAAGAATTAAAAACAGAGTTATTTTCTGTTATAATTTCATATTCTTTTAAATAAGAATTACTTTTTCAGTAACTGAAGAGCTTTCATTAATACTTAATTCTTTTTTACACTCTCTATTAACTGATTTGAGTTGAATACTTATTATGTGAGAAGAATTGAATAATTTAGAATAAAATTAAATAGTTTTAATCAATTTCTCTGTAAAAAATTGATTTATTTTTTATCAGTTTTTCTCTCAAAAACTATCATATTATCTGATTTATTATCAATTGATATCATACTTTTTCTCACTATATCTTAAGAAAGAGATTGTAAAGATTTTATTGATTTATCTTAAAAATCAATTTTAGTTTATTAGATTCTCTTTAAAAATCTAATCTAGTTACTGAACTAGTGTGAAAAAAATCAGATATTTTATATATAAAAGTCTTTATTCTTCTTTTAAGACAGTCTAATCAACATTTCAATTGAAAACAGACTTAGAAATCTCTTAATTAAAACAGTCTGATCAACTTTTCAAAAGAGTTCAATACATATCTCAATTGAAACAGTCTGATCAATTTTTCATTGAGTGAGAATAATAAGTTTAAAAATATACTCAGTTGATATGAAAAAAGATGCTTTCTTAAATACTATTTCTGAGATTGAAATTCTGAAGAGAAGAAAGAAAGAAGAAATAGAGAAATAATAAGTTCTTGAAATATAGAAACTTGAAAAAGTAAGTAAGATTCTTTTAAAGCAGTGTCTGAGTGAGATAAATGAAGAAGTTCTGTTAATTCTTCATACACAGACTAGACAACTACAGAAGATAATTAAGTTCAAACTTGAAATTTCAAACACAGTTCAAAAAACATTGAAAATTTCTAGTATAATCACTGACTTCTTATCTTGCTCTTCTTTCTTCTTTTCTACTTCTTCTTCTTTGAATCAGAAAAAAACATATACTCAAGCAGCTGAATCTGCTATCTCTAAATCTGCTATCTTAAAACATGCTTAAAATCCTGAGAAAACTGAGAAGAATAATACTCATACTTCTATTGATAGAAAAGTGAAGAAAAAAATATAAAAGAAGAAAAACTTTCAAATCTTCAGAAATAGAAGACTTATTCTCAAAGTCTCTAATCAGAATATCTTACAAAGAAATAAGCTAAACTAAAATCTCATTTTCAGAATTAGAAATGAAATTAATCATCAGTTCTTTTCTCAGTTAATAACTGATATTAAAGTTCAAAAATCAGTTATAGCTTTAATTAAGTCATTCTTCTTTGAAAACTCTATTATTCTGACTACAATATCTGAATTTAATACAGAATTTCTTATTTAGAATAAGAATCTCTGAAAATCAGCAGTAGAATCTTTGTTAAATATAATAATTCTATTTAAGAGAGATAAAAAGTGAGATAAATTCATTCTCTATAATATTTCAGTTGAAATTTTTGACTGTGAAGAAGAAATATTACTTCTTAAAAATAAATTGAAAGAATATAACTCTATTCAACTGAGAAAGAAGTCTATATAACTAAATTCAATTAAGTTCAGATAAAGTAGAAGAAATGTCTCTATTCTAGTATATATAAAAATACTTGAACAGTCAAAGATCTCTGAAGTAAGAGTAGCAGATTTGAAAATGAGAGTTCATGAATATAAAGACTCAAGAATGAATCTCAAAGCTTAAATACAGTATTTAAACTATTCAAGATATGAATACTTTATAATCTTCTATTTCAGAGACTCAAAATATGCATTCTATATCAGAGATTATAAGACTAGTGAGTATAAATATAAAACATGCTTAAAAAGAGATGAAATATGTTAATATACTACTTAAATACTCTAATTGTAAAGAAAAACATGTATCTAGCTTAAAAGAATATATATTTACTTCAAGAACTCAAAAGAACTGAAGAAAAAAAAGATAAAGCTCAAAATAAATCTAGAACTGAAGAGAATAGTTAAGTCAGTAGACTTATAACTGTAAGCTTAAAAGAAACTCTCAACTATCTAAGTCTTCAAACTTTAATTCTTCAGCTAAATGTAAATAGAATTTGAATCCTCAAACTTCTGTTAAGATTAGAGAATTGAGAAATAACTCTGATAATAAACTAGATATAATACAAGCAAGTTGAGATTTCTACTTTTCAGAATAGTTATAATCTACTATCTGATAATAGTGATTAGATTCTACTCTACTCTCTTTTAATATAAATATATAACAAAAATAATAAAAAAAGTTTAAAAACTCTTCAAAAATCATATTTATTTAAAATAATATGAATAGAAATTTAAATTGTATTTATTCTTATCTTTAAATTATATTTAAATAAAAAATTGATTTTATACTGCTTCAGAAACTGAATTTTAATACTGAGTAAAAATATATTATTTCTTATTCAAGCTATTACTACTTTTTATCTTAAAAGTCTGAGATAAAGTCAAGAGTAGTAATCTATGAAAGAAAGAGATTAAGATATTAATTTAATCTAAGATTCAATATTATATCTGATTCTGATATTCTGATGAGTAATATTATAAATAAAGAGAATAAGTTTAATACTATACAGCTTATAAATATCTATAATAAAAAATTATTGAAGAAAAATGATAATATCTGAATAATTAATAGAGAATTTTTGAATATAACTTTATTAAAAAACTCTATAATTATAGAAGATTTCAATACATATCATCTCTGATGAAATTCAGAATGTAAAAGAGTAGTAAGAGCTGATAATCTGATTAAATAAATCTTTAAATATTTGATAGATTTAGTTAATAAGTCTGATTAACAAACATTCTTTAGAAAAGATATAAAATAGAAATCTATTATAGATTTAATCTTTATATTATAAAATCTAATAGAAAAAAAGATTTATAAACTGATTTATTAATTTAAATAAGATATCAGAATCAGATCATGAGATTATTCAATTTAATATTGAACTAAGTGAGAAATAAATAAGTGAAAATTCTCTTCTCTCTAATTAGTTTAACTTTGAAAAAGCTGACTGAAAGATAGTTAAAGAAAGTATAGAACTATTGAAATCTGAAAGATAGAGTAAGCTATATTAAAATTCTGATCAAGATATCTTAAATGAAATACTTAAGAATAGAGTGAAGCTTATTACATCTATTATTCTAGTAAGTATTAAAGATAATATTATAAAGAGAAAGTCTTCTAAGTAATTAAAATCTGAATAAAATAAGAATATTATATTTAAAAGAAAATAATTGACTACTACTAGAAGAGATTAAAAGAATGATATAATTTCTGATAAAGAGTTTAAAACTGTTAGAAATGAATATTTTTTAGATATTAAAAAAGCTAAAATAGACTGCTGAAATAAATTTCTTAAAGAAGTATAAGAAAAGAAAGTTTTTAAAGCTTTTAACTATACTAAAATAAGAAGTATAGTAAAACGGTTCAATCTTAGAATATAAATTTCAGAATGAATTATAT
>NW_025544793.1:0-14585 GCF_000003525.1 Blastomyces dermatitidis ER-3
ATTCGGGATTCACGCCAAGAAATGTATGAGACCAGACCAAATGGAACCAAACGTGAAATTCATGGTCCCGGCGGCCAGTCTAAATACATATACACAGCTGTGAATACAGTCTGAGAATGAATAAAAGACTGTCTTTAGAACTGCACTGAGATTATTTGAATATCTAGTAATATCTTTTAGTCTGACTAATACTCTCACAGTATTTTAGTTTTTTATTAATAAAACACTTCATGCATATCTGAATGTCTTTATGATAATATATTTGAATAATGTGATAGTGTACTTTACAAAGAAGAAAGAACACACTGAGCATGTGTAAAGTATGTTAAAGATCTTAGATGAGACAGAACTGTATGTTAAGCTTATAAAGTATAACTTCAGTATCTACTGAATTAATTTCTTAGAATATATAATCACTGCAGATGATTATTATTATTATTATTATTATTCTTCAATTATAGATGTATGCAGTCAGAGACTATGACATCTACCTGAGAACTTTAGTTCTCAGGGTTTTTTCTATGTCTGTAAAGTTAACTATTGTACATTCATCAATTTCAGATATGCAAAATCAGAAAATTCCAGCCCAGAATACAAAAACTGTTTACAAATTGCGGTGTTTTAACATCTTTTGATACTTTAAAATCATTTGACAATATCATGACAAAAGAAAAGAGAGAAAGAACACAGTCTCAAAGATAGACACATTAAATAGATAGATAGAAAGAAATTGAAAGGAAAAGATACAGAAAAAGATAAAGTAAAGAGAGACTATAACAAAACAAATTATTAAAAGAGAGTGTATAGCTGTTTTAACAGACTATATCTGATTAATTTCCTTCTCTTCATATTCAGATAATTCTGAATTTAGCCATTTTCTTGTAGCTGCTTGAGTTTCTGATAGAAAGTCTATTAAGTATTTAATTCCTGTCTCAGTTGAGAATAAGAATCTCATATTTAATTGATTTAAATCATACTTCTCTTTCAATCTGGCTCTGAGACTATTGTATAATGCACAGTGTATTATAATATGCTCAGGATTCTCATTTGTATTGCAGAATGAGCATTCTATTGAGTCAAATCTATCATCAAATCTTTGTATATAAGATTTGAAATAGCCATGTCCTAGTTTCAGCTGTATTATAGATGAGAATATTTTCTTTTTACATTTAATTGAACAAGATTTCCACTTGAGTTTTGTTTCAAATCTTGAGTAATGTATACTCTTCTTTTGTTTCTGCCAGCTTTCATTCCACTTGTTTAAACAAGATTCTTTTATTTTTCTCCTTATAAAGACCAGGACACAATTTTTTGAATAGATCTGCTTAATTCTGCACTCTTTTTTGCAGCTGAATCAGCCAATTCATTGCCATAAATATTTCATATGAGCAGGAACCCCAGTGCAGATGAATTCTTAGCTTTGATGTTCTTCTCTTTTTGAATTTTTAAACAGAGTTTAAGATGCAGGTCAAGATTTATTTGATCATTATGAATCTGACTATTTCTAAGTCTTTTTAAAGCAGCTTGACTATCAGAGAATATCCATGCCTCTTTCAAACAATTTCCTCTTTTATGAGATTTTATTTCAATGAGTTTGAAAGCTTTCACTATTGCAAATAGTTCAGCATCAAAGACTTCACATTCAGAGCCTAGATTTCAGGAATCTGAGATAAAATTAATATTATCTTCAGTAAAAGCAATGCCTGCGCCTAATCTATTCAAGTTCTCATTTTTTGAGTCATCTGAATAAATCAGAATAGAGTCTTTTACATTGATTGTAGAAATTCTCTTCAAATGCTGTTCATATTCTTTCTCTTTTGATAGTTCACTTATTTGTAAGTCTATAAGAGATTCAAGCTTTTTTCTCCAGGGAGATAACTTCTCATGATCAATCTTTTCAACATTTAAAGAAGAAAATTGATTTTTAATCAGAGAGCATAGTCTGTACAGTTGAGAAGGCATTTTCTTTGAAGAATTATTTTCATTTCAATCAAGAAATCTATTCCAATCCAGTTCATTTCCAGAGTTAATTGATGAAAATGAAGAAGAGACTCTTTCTCTGATTATATGATTCAAGCTCATCTTCACAACTCTCAGAGCATAGTTCATACAGACCTTTTCAAATCTAATAGCAGGAGGAGGAATTGAAGCTTCAATTTCCATTGCTTTAATAGAAGATGATTTGAATGCTCTCAGAATTATTCTCAAGGCTCTGTTTTGCAGACTTTGAAAGAGTTCAGTGAAATTCCCTTGATTATTCCATCAAACTTGAACTTCATAATCAGCTACTGATGTAATACAGGCTATATATAACTGTCTCATAGCCTGGAAGGATAGACCTCTCTCTGTATTTGATAGTCTGATTATGTTATTCAATAGTCTTTCTGCCTTGACAGTTCTTTGTTGAATGTGATATTTAAAATTCAACTTGGAGTTTAACCATACTTCTAATCATTTGACATTTACACTGGGTTTAATCTCTTTATTTAAAAGAGTTAGAGATAGTTCTTTCTCATTGAATCTGGGAAAGAAGTGAATTAACTCAGTTTTATTCATATCAAATTGAATTTGATTAATATCTGCTCTAACAAAGATTTTCTTTGCAGCTTCTTCAATTACTTTCAAATTCTCTTTGATAGTTTTTGAGCTGTAGACTAGACCAATATCATCCATATAACTTGGAGATTGCACTATTCTCATATTTCTATTTTTGAATAGATATGCAGTGTATATTGCAAATAAAATGAGTGAGATTGAAGATCTCTGTGATACTCCTATTTTTATCTCAGTCTTGTCTTGTTTCATTCCATCAAAGAAGAGTTGTATAATTCTTTTAGACATAAAACAGTTAACTCATTTTATTAGAGAAAGTGGCAGTTTTAATATCTTCAATGTCTGAATTAACTTTGACTTTGAAACATGATCAAATGCTTCTTTTATATCAATAAAAACTGCAGTTGAGATCAGACTCTCATGCTTTGCTATTTGAATATCATGAACAACTGAGAGAACAGTGTCAATTGCAGAACACTGTTTTCTATCTCTCATTTGTTCACTGAATAAAAGAGAATCATCTATAGAGCTTATAAAAGATAGTTGAGTAGCTATTATCTTTTCTAAAACCTTTTCTAGACAGTTCAATAGAGATATTACTCTATATAACTTAGAAATTGAAGTTTTTCTATTAGGTTTTGCAAGAATCACTTCAGTGACTTCTCTCCAGCATTCAGAATGATATTCATTTTTCAAGAGATTGAAAAAGAGCTCAAAATATTCATTCTTTAAGTAGGAATATGTATTTTAAATAATTAAGTGATTAATTGAATCAGGACCTGCAGCAGTTTTAACAGAACTTGAGAAGATAGCTGACTCTAATTCATCTTATGTAAGATCAGATCATTCTCAGTCATTTTCATCAATGTAGTTGAGAAGTGATATATTCTCTTCCTCTGAATCTGAATCTGAATCTGGTGAGTTCTGAAAGAGAATTCTCATGAAAGCTTGATATTTTTTCTCAAAAGAGTTTACTGTATATGATTCATTCTGAAACTCATATTCTAGAGCTGAAAGTTTTGCTACACTTGTTATTTTAGTATAGTTAAAAGCTTTAAAAACTTTCTTTTCTTATGCTTCTTTAAGAAATTTATTCCAGCAGTCTGTTTTAGCTCTTTTAATATCTGAAAAATATTCATTTCTGACAGCTTTGAACTCTTCATCAGATATTATATTATTCTTTCAATCTCTTCTAGCAGTAGCTAATTCTTTTCTTTTAGATGAGATATTTTCATTTCATCAAGGTTTTGAATACTCAGAAGATTTTCTTTTTGAAATATTATCTCTAACACTTGTTAGAATAATAGATGTAATAAGCTTCACTCTATTCTCAAGCATTTCATTTGAGATATCTTGACCAGAATTTCAATATAACTCATTCTGTCTTTCAGATTTTAACAGTTTTATACTTTCTTCAACTGCTTTTCAATCAGCTTTTTCAAAGTTATACTGATTAGAGAGAAGAGAATTTTCACTCATTTGTTTTTCACTCAGTTTAATATCAAATTGAATAATCTCATGATCTGATTCTGATGTCTCATTTGAATCAATAAATCAGTTTACAAGTCTTCTTTTCATTAGATTTTGTGACATAAATGTTAGATCTATAATAGACTTCTGTTTTATGCCTTTTCTAAAGAATGTTTATTGATCAGACTTATTAACCAAATCTATTGAATGCTCAAAGATTTATTTAATCAGATTATCAGCTCTCACTGCTCTCTTACATTCTGAATTTCATCAGAGATGATGTGTATTGAAATCTTCTACAATTATAGAGTTTCTTGATAAAGTTATGTTCAGAAATCCTCTATCAATTGTTCAGATATTATTATTTTTCTTCAATGACTTTTCATTATAGATATTTATGAGCTGTATAGTATCAAACTCATTTTCTTTATCTATAATATCACTCATCAGAATATCAGGGTCAGACATGATATCAAATCTTAGATTAAATTGATATCTTGATCTCTTTCTTTCATAGATCACTACTCTTGACTTTATCTCAGACTCTTGAGATAAAAAGCAGTAGTAGCTTGAATGAGAAATGACATATTTTTGCTCAGCATCAAAATTTGACTTCTGAAGCAGTACAAAATCAACTTTTTATTCAAATACAATTTGAAGATAAGAATAAATGCAATTTAAGTTTCTATTCACATTATTTTGAATAAATGTGATTTTTGAAGAGTTTTTAAACTTTTTTTGTTGTTTTTGTTGTATATTCATACTAAAAAGGAGTAGAGTAGAATCTAATCACTATCATCAGATAGTAGATTATAACTGTTCTGAAAAGTAGAAATCTCAACTGCTTGTATTATATCTAGTTTATCATCAGAGTCATTTCTCAATTCTCTAATCTTAACAGAGATTTGAGAATTCAAATTCTGTTTACATTTCACTGAAGAATTGGAGTTTGAAGACTTAGATAATTGAGAGTTTCTTCTTTTTAAGCTTGCAGTTGTGAGTTTACTGGCTTGACTCTTCTCTTCAGTTCTAGATTGACTTTGAGCTTTATCTTTTCTCTAGTTCTTTTAAGTTCTAGAAGCAAACATACATTCTTTTGAGCTAGATGTAGACTGGCCGCCGGGACCATGAATTTCACGTTTGATTCCATTTGGTCTGGTCCCATACATTTCTTGGCGTGAATCCCGCTGGGACTAATCATTAAATAAACATGCAAAGTGACTATATATCAGATCTCAAAATGGAACCATGACTTGAAAAAAATGAGAAAGTGGTCTCATTTGGTCCCATTTAGTCCCATTCTTGGCATAAAGTTACTATTTTTAGATATTTTAAGGTTTTTTTTAGACTATTTTTAATTTTTTAAAAAGTAACGCTTTTTGGTAATGCTCAAATGAGATTTAAAGCCATTTAAAGCAATAAAAATAATTTAAATTGAGAAGTGGAAATCATGATCTCATTTGGAAAATGTGACAAGAGTAGACAGTAAGTCTCACTGAGACAGTATGAGACTACTATCTAATGTTAGAACCGTGTAATGAGATCTGTTGAATTGACAATGAGACTATCAAAAATTCTGGTCCTGGTCCCAGACACGGTCACACGATCAGTCTAGCTAGATGCATGTTTTTCTTTGCAATTAGAGCACTTAAGCAGAGTATGTTGACAAATTTCATCTCTTTTTGAGCATGTTTCACATTTATGCTCACTAGTTTTGTGATCTCTGACACAGAATGCACATTTTGAGTCTCTAAAACATGAGATTGCAAAGTGTTCATATCTTTGACAGTTTGAACACTGTGTTTGAGCTTTGAGATTCATTCTTGAGTCTTTGTATTTATGAACTCTCATTTTCAAATCTGTTACTCTTACTTCAGAGATCTTTGACTGTTCAAGTGTTTTTATATATACTAGAACAGAGGCATTTCTCCTGCTTTGTCTGAACTCAATTGAATTTAGTCATATAGGCTTCTTTCTCAGTTGAATGAAGTTGTATTCTTTCAATTCATTTTTGAGAAGTAGCATTCCTTCTTCACAGTCAAAAATTTCAACTGAAATATCATGAAGAATGAATTTGTCTCACTTTTCATCTCTTTCAGATAGAATTGTTGTGTTTAGCAAAGATTCTACTGCTGACTTTCAAAGATTCTCATTCTGAATAAGGAATTCAGCACTGAATTCAGGCATTGTAGTCAGAATGATGAAGTTTTCAAAGAATGATGACTTAATTAAAGCTATAACTGGTTTTTGAACTTCAATATCAGTCATCAACTGAGAAAAGAACTGCTGATTAATTTCATTTCTGATTCTGAAAATGAGATTTGAGTTTAGCTTGTTTCTTTGCAGAATGTCCTGGTTTGAGACTTTGAGAATGAGTCTTCTGTTTCTAAAGATTTGAAAGTTTTTCTCTTTTTGCATTTTCTTTTTCACTTTTCTATAAATAGAGACATGAGCAGTATTCTTCTCAGTTTTCTCAGAATTTTGAGCAGGTTTTGAGACAGCAGGTTTAGAGACAGCAGATTCAGCTGCTTGAGCATATGTTTTCTTCTGATTCAAAGAAGAAGAAGAAGTAGAAAGAAAGAAAGAAGAAGAGCAAGATGAAGAGTCAGTGATTATACTAGGAATTTTCAAGGTTTTTTGAACTGTATTTGAGATTCCAAGTTTGAACTTGATCATCTTCTATAGTTATCTAGTCTGAGCATGAAGAATTAACAGAACTTCTTCATTCATCTCACTCAGACACTGCTTTTCAAGAATCTTGCTTGCTTTTTCAAGTTTCTGTATTTCAAGAACTTATTGTTTCTCTATTTCTTCTTTCTTTCTTCTCTTCAGAATTTCAATCTCAGGAATAGCATTTGAGAAAGCATCTTTTTCCACATCAACTGAGTGTATTTTTGAACTCATTGTTTTCACTCAATGAAAAGTTGGTCAGACTGTTTCAATTGAGATATTTCTAAGTCTGTTTTCAATTGAAAAGTTGATCAGACTGTTTCAAAAGAAGAATAAAAGACTTTTGTGTATAAAACACCTGATTTTTTTCACACTAGTTCAGTAACTAGGTTAGATTTTTGAAGATTATTATTATTATTATTATTCATCAATTATAGATGTATGCAGTCAGAGACTATGACATCTACCTGAGAACTTTAGTTCTCAGGGTTTTTTCTATGTCTGTAAAGTTAACTATTGTACATTCATCAATTTCAGATATGCAAAATCAGAAAATTCCAGCCCAGAATACAAAAACTGTCTACAAATTGCAGTGTTTTAATATCTTTTGATACTTTGAAATCATTTGACAATATCATGACAAAAGAAAAGAGAGAAAGAACACAGTCTCAAAGATAGACACATTAAATAGATAGATAGAAAGAAATTGAAAGAAAAAGATACAGAAATAGATAAAGTAAAGAGAGACTATAACAAAACAAATTATTAAAAGAGAGTGTATAGCTGTTTTAACAGACTGTATCTGATTAATTTCCTCCTCTTCATATTCAGATAATTCTGAATTTAGTTATTTTCTTATAGCTGCTTGAGTTTCTGATAGAAAGTCTATTAAGTATTTAATTCCTGTCTCAGTTGAGAATAAGAATCTCATATTTAATTGATTTAGATCATGCTTCTCTTTCAATCTGGCTCTGAGACTATTGTATAATGCACAGTGCATTATAATATGCTCAGAATTCTCATTTGTATTGCAGAATGAGCATTCTATTGAGTCAAATCTATCATCAAATCTTTGTATATAAGATTTGAAATAGCCATGTCCTAGTTTCAGCTGTATTATAGATGAGAATATTTTCTTTTTACATTTAATTGAACAAGATTTCCACTTGAGTTTTGTTTTAAATCTTGAATAATGTATACTCTTCTTTTATTTCTGCCAGCTTTCATTTCACTTGTCTAAACAAGATTCTTTTATTTTTCTCTTTATAAAAGATCAGAACATAATTTTTTGAATAGATCTGCTTAATTCTGCACTCTTTTTTGCAGCTGAATGAGTCAATTCATTGTCATGAATATTCATATGAGCAGGAACTCAGTGCAGATGAATTCTCAGCTTTGATATTCTTCTCTTTTGAATTTTTAAAACAGAGTTTAAGATCAGTTCAAGATTCATTTGATCATTATGAATCTGACTATTTCTAAGTCTTTTTAAAGCAGCTTGACTATCAGAGAATATTCATACCTCTTTCAAATAATTTCCTCTTTTATGAGATTTTATTTCAATGAGTTTGAAAGCTTTCACTATTGCAAATAGTTCAGCATCAAAGACTTCACATTCAGAGCCTAGATTTCAGAAATCTGAGATAAAATTAATATTATCTTCAGTAAAAGCAATGCCTGTGTCTAATCTATTCAAGTTCTCATTTTTTGAGTCCTCTGAATAAATCAGAATAGAGTCTTTTACATTGATTGTAGAAATTCTCTTCAAATGCTGTTCATATTCTTTCTCTTTTAATAGTTCACTTATTTGTAAGTCTATAAGAGATTCAAGCTTTTTTCTTCAGAGAGATAACTTCTCATGATCAACTTTTTCAACATTTAAAGAAGAAAATTGATTTTTAATTAGAGAGTATAGTCTGTACAGTTGAGAAGACATTTTCTTTGAAGAATTATTTTCATTTCAATTAAGAAATCTATTTCAATTCAGTTCATTTCCAGAGTTAATTGATGAAAATGAAGAAGAGACTCTTTCTCTGATTATATGATTTAAGCTCATCTTTACAACTCTCAGAGCATAGTTTATACAGGCCTTTTCAAATCTAATAGCAGAAGAAGGAATTGAAGCTTCAATTTTCATTGCTTTAATAGAAGATGATTTAAATGCTTTCAGAATTCTTCTCAAGACTCTGTTTTACAGACTTTGAAAGAGTTCAGTGAAATTCTCTTGATTATTTCATCAAACTTGAACTTCATAATCAGCTACTGATGTAATACAGGCTATATATAACTGTCTCATAGCCTGGAAGAATAGAACTCTCTCTGTATTTGATAGTCTGATTATGTTATTCAATAGTCTTTCTGCCTTGACAGTTCTTTGTTGAATGTGATATTTAAAATTCAACTTGGAGTTTAACCATACTTCTAATCATTTGACATTTACACTGAGTTTAATCTCTTTATTTAAAAGAGTTAGAGATAGTTCTTTCTCATTGAATCTAGAAAAGAAATGAATTAACTCAGTTTTATTCATATTAAATTGAATTTGATTAATATCTGCTCTAACAAAGATTTTCTTTACAGCTTCTTCAATTACTTTCAAATTCTCTTTGATAGTTTTTGAGCTGTAGACTAGACCAATATCATCCACATAACTCAGAGATTATACTATTCTCATATTTCTATTTTTGAATAGATATGCAGTGTATATTGCAAATAAAATGAGTGAGATTGAAGATCTCTGTGATACTTCTATTTTTATCTCAGTCTTATCTTGTTTCATTCCATCAAAGAAGAGTTATATAATTCTTTTAGATATAAAACAGTTAATTCATTTTATTAGAGAAAGTGACAGTTTTAATATCTTCAATGTCTGAATTAACTTTGACTTTGAAACATGATCAAATGCTTCTTTTATATTAATAAAAACTGCAGTTGAGATCAGACTCTCATGCTTTGCTATTTGAATATCATGAATAACTGAGAGAACAGTGTCAATTACAGAACACTGTTTTCTATCTCTCATTTATTCACTGAAAAAAAGAGAATCATCTATAGAGCTTATAAAAGATAGTTGAGTAGCTATTATCTTTTCTAAAACCTTTTCTAGGCAGTTCAATAGAGATATTACTCTATATGACTTAGGAATTGAAGTTTTTCTATTAGATTTTACAAGAATCACTTCAGTGGCTTCTCCCCAGCATTCAGAATGATATTCATTTTTCAAGAGATTAAAAAACAGCTCAAAATATTCATTCTTTAAGTAGGAATATGTATTTTGAATAATTAAGTGATTAATTGAATCAGAATCTGCAGCAGTTTTAACAGAACTTGAGAAGATAGCTGACTCTAATTCATCTTGTGTAAGATCAGGCCATTCTCAGTCATTTTCATCAATGTAGTTGAGAAGTGATATATTCTCTTTCTCTGAATCTGAATCTGAATCTGATGAGTTCTGAAAGAGAATTCTCATGAAAGCTTGACATTTTTTCTCAAAAGAGTTTGCTGTATATAATTCATTCTGAAACTCATATTCTAGAGCTGAAAGTTTTGCTACACTTGTTATTTTAGTATAGTTCAAAGCTTTAAAAACTTCCTTCTCTTATGCTTCTTCAAGAAATTTATTCCAGCAGTCTGTTTTAGCTCTTTTAATATCTGAAAAATATTCATTTCTGACAGCTTTGAACTCTTCATCAGATATTACATCATTCTTTCAATCTCTTCTAGCAGTAGCTAATTCTTTTCTTTTAGATGAGATATTCTCATTTCATCAAGGTTTTGAATACTCAGAAGATTTTCTTTTTAAAATATTATCTCTAACACTTGTTAGAATAATAGATGTAATAAGCTTCACTCTATTCTTAAGCATTTCATTTAAGATATCTTGATCAGAATTCCAATATAGCTCATTCTGTTTTTCAGATTTTAACAGTTTTATGCTCTCTTCAACTGCTTTTCAATCAGCTTTTTCAAAGTTATACTGATTAGAGAGAAGAGGATTTTCACTCCTTTATTTTTCACTCAGTTCAATATCAAATTGAATAATCTCATGATCTGATTCTGATGTCTCATTTGAATCAATAAATCAGTTTACAAGTCTTCTTTTCATTAGATTTTATGACATGAATGTTAAATCTATAATAGACTTCTGTTTCATACCTTTTCTAAAGAATGTTTGTTGATCAGACTTATTAATCAAATCTATTAAATGCTCAAAGATTCATTCAATCAGATTATCAGCTCTCACTGCTCTCTTGCATTCTGAATTTCATCAGAAATGATGTGCATTGAAATCTCCTGCAATTATAGAGTTTCTTAATAAAGTTATGTTCAGAAATTCTCTATCAATTGTTCAGATATTGTTGTTTTTCTTCAATGACTTTTCATTATAGATATTTATGAGCTGTATAGTATCAAACTCATTTTCTTTATCTATAATATCACCCACCAGAATATCAGGGTCAGATATGATATCAAATCTTAGATTAAATTGATATCTTAATCTCTTTCTTTCATAGATCACTACTCTTGACTTTATCTCAGACTTTTAAGGTAAAAAGCAGTAGTAGCTTGAATGAGAAATGACATATTTTTGCTCAGTATTAAAATTCAGCTTCTGAAGCAGTATAAAATCAACTTTTTATTCAAATATAATTTAAAGACAAGAATAAATGCAATTTGAGTTTCTATTCATATTATTTTAAATAAATGTGATTTTTAAAGAGTTTTTAAACTTTTTTTGTTGTTTTTGTTGTATATTCATACTAAAAGAGAGTAGAGTAGAATCTAATCACTATCATCAGATAGTAGATTATAACTGTTCTGAAAAGTAGGAATCTCAACTGCTTGCGAACCGCTCCACCACGAACTCGCTCGATTTTTCGAATAAGAACCCGCCGATAGATCCATCGAAAAGCCCTCGATCATACGAGCATTTTGACCCCATCGCCGACCGCATACCCCGTGTGGTGGTGGAGTTATCCAGCCAAACGTGAACCGGACGTTGTTCGAAGCTCCTGTGTGGGATTATCCCCCGTTCTCCCCTACCACACCACAACCCCGGGCCAGAGTGCCATACACATTGTAAGGTGAAGTGACCTAGCCATATGCACCAATCTTCTCGATTTTGGAAGACCCCCGACCTGTAGTTGTGGAGATATCCGAGGAGCGACCTCCGCGAAAACCCTGTTCATCTTTGATGTTCCAAAACACCAATGCCAAGTCTCACCCTCGTACCGTCCTTCCCAATCTGGCCCATCCCCGGCAGAAAAATACAAAAAGATACCTCGGTGATAATATCAAGCACATAATCAATGGACTCTTCTGAAGTGCAACCTCCACAGTCCGCCGCCAGTGTATCTAGACTTCAACACCAAGTCTCACCCCTGTACTACCCCTCTCAATCTGGCCCATCCCCAGCAGAATGATACAAAAAGATACCTCAGCAACAGTATTCAATACATAACCAGTGGACAACAAGTCAACAGCACATCAACAACTATAAAATCAGTATACCTCAAGATCTGACTGAGCCTTTGATCCCTGCACAGTGAGATATATTAAATCTAGTTTTAATACCTCAATATTCAATAGATTCTGCAAGGGATTGAGAACAGCAACACTAGGTTTCTATTGAATTTGAGAATTAACTCTATATTGATATAATCATTGACAAAGTCTTCTATTTTGAGATATAAATAACCAGTTCCTCTACATCCTGCTGACAATATTTATATTATCATATAGAAACAGACTTATATTCTCTATAATATCAAGACTCTGAAGAGGGAAAGTCTTGGTAGAGAGTATACAGTAGTGTATATCTTAGCAGTTTCTATCTCATTCTTCTGCAGCAGTTAATGCAAAAAAAAAAGATCTTAGAAATAGTTTTTTACTTCTCTTGAAAAAGTAAGGTGTTTTTCTCTGGGTTTTACACAATATTCTTACAAAGAATTAAAAACAGAGTTGTTTTCTGTCATAATTTCATATTCTTTTAAGTAAGAATTACTATTTCAGTGGCTGAAGAGCTTTCATTAATACTTAATTCTTTTTTACACTCTTTATTAACTGATTTGAGTTGCACACTTGTTGTGTGAGGAGAATTGAATGATTTAGAATAAAATTGAATAGTTTTAATCAATTTCTCTGCAAAAAATTGATTTATTTTTTGTCAGTTTTTCTCTCAAAAACTGTCATATCATCTGATTTATTATCAATTGATATCATACTTTTCCTCACTGTATCCCAAGAAAGAGATTGTAAAGATTTTATTGATTTATCTTAAAAATCAATTTTAGTTTATTAGATTCTCTTCAAAAATCTAACCTAGTTACTGAACTAGTGTGAAAAAAAATCAGGTGTTTTATACACAAAAGTCTTTTATTCTTCTTTTGAAACAGTCTGACCAACTTTTCAATTGAAAACAGACTTAGAAATATCTCAATTGAAACAGTCTGACCAACTTTTCATTGAGTGAAAACAATGAGTTCAAAAATACGCTCAGTTGATATGGAAAAAGATGCTTTCTCAAATGCTATTTCTGAGATTGAAATTCTGAAGAGAAGAAAGAAAGAAGAAATAGAGAAACAACAAGTTCTTGAAATACAGGAACTTGAAAAAGCAAGCAAGATTCTTGGAAAGCAGTGTCTGAGTGAGATGAATGAAGAAGTTCTGTTAATTCTTCATGCTCAGGCCAGACAACTACAGAAGGTGATCAAGTTTAAACTTGAAATCTCAAACACAGTTCAAAAAACCTTGAAAATTCCTAGTACAATCACTGACTCTTCATCTTACTCTTCTTCTTCCTTTCTTCCTACTTCTTCTTCTTCTTTGAATCAGAAGAAAACATATGCTCAAGCAGCTGAATCTGCTGTCTCTAAACCTGCTGTCTCAAAACCTGCTCAAAATCCTGAGAAAACTGAGAAGAATACTGCTCATGCCTCTATTCATAGAAAAGTGGAAAAGAAAATGCAAAAAGAGAAAAACTTCCAAATCTCTAGAAATAGAAGACTCATTCTCAAAGTCTCAAACCAGGACATTCTGCAAAGAAACAAGCTAAACTCAAATCTCATTTTCAGAATCAGAAATGAAATTAATCAGCAGTTCTTTTCTCAGTTGATGACTGATATTGAAGTTCAAAAACCAGTTATAGCTTCAATTGAGCCATCATTCTTTGAAAACTCTATTATTCTGACTACAATGCCTGAATTCAGTGCTGAATTCCTTATTCAGAATGAGAATCTCTGGAAGTCAGCAGTAGAATCATTGCTAAACACAACAATTCTATCTGAAAGAGATGAAAAGTGAGACAAATTCATTCTTCATGATATTTCAGTTGAAATTTTTGACTGTGAAGAAGGAATGCTACTTCTCAAAAATGAATTGGAAGAATATAACTTCATTCAACTGAGAAAGGAGCCTGTATGACTAAATTCAATTGAGTTCAGACAAAGCAGGAGAAATGCCTCTGTTCTAGTATATACAAAAACACTTGAACAGTCAAAGATCTCTGAAGTAAGAGTAGCAGATTTGAAAATGAGAGTTCATGAATACAAAGACTCAAGAATGAATCTCAAAGCTCAAACACAGTGTTCAAACTGTCAAAGATATGGACACTTTGCAATCTCATGTTTTAGAGACTCAAAATGTGCATTCTGTGCCAGAGATCACAAAACTAGTGAGCATAAATGTGAAACATGCTCAAAAAGAGGTGAAATTTGTCAACATACTCTGCTTAAGTGCTCTAATTGTAAAGAAAAACATGCATCTAGCTCTAAAGAATGTATGTTTGCTCCTAGAACTCAAAAGAACTGGAGAAAAGATGAAGCTCAAAGTCAATCTAGAACTGAAGAGAAGAGTCAAGCCAGTAAACTCACAACTGCAAGCTCAAAAAGAGA
>NW_025544794.1:0-6821 GCF_000003525.1 Blastomyces dermatitidis ER-3
TTCCTGATTTTGCATATCTGAAATTGATGAATGTATAATAGTTAACTTTACAGACATAGAAAAAACCCTGAGAACTAAAGTTCTCAGATAGATGTCATAGTCTCTGACTGCATACATCTATAATTGAAGAATAATAATAATAATAATAATAATAAGCTACTTTAAAAAGACTTAGAAATAGTCAGATTTATAATAATTAAATAAATCTTAAACTGATCTTAAACTCTATTTTAAAAATTTAAAAGAGAAGAATATCAAAGCTGATAATTCATCTATACTAAGTTTCTATTTATATAAATATTTATAATAATGAATTGACTAATTCAGCTGTAAAAAAGAGTACAGAATTAAGCAGATCTATTTAAAAAATTATATTCTGATCTTTTATAAAGAGAAAAATAAAAGCTGATAGAAATAAAAGAAGAGTATATATTATTCAAGATTTGAAATAAAACTTAAGTGAAAATCTTATTTAATTAAATATAAAAAGAAAATATTCTTATCTATAATATAGCTAAAATTAGAATATGATTATTTTAAATCTTATATATAAAGATTTAATAATAGATTTAACTTAATAGAATACTCATTCTATAATATAAATAAGAATTCTGAGTATATTATAATACACTGTGTATTATACAATAGTCTCAGAGTCAGATTAAAAGAGAAATATAATCTAAATTAATTAAATATAAGATTCTTATTCTTAACTGAGACAGAAATTAAATACTTAATAGACTTTCTATCAGAAACTTAAGTAGCTATAAGAAAATGACTAAATTCAGAATTATCTGAATATGAAGAGAAGAAAATCAATCAGATATAGTCTGTTAAAATAGCTATATACTATCTTTTAATAATTTGTTTTATTACAGTCTTTCTTTACTTTATCTTTTTCTTTTAATTTCTTTCTATCTGTCTATTTAATATGTCTATCTTTAAGACTGTGTTCTCTTTTTCTTTGTCATGATATTGTTAAATGATTTCAAAGTATCAGAAGATGTTAAAATACTGCAATTTATAAATGATTTTTGTATTCTGAGCTGGAATTTTCTGATTTTGCATATCTGAAATTGATGAATGTATAATAGTTAACTTTACAGATATAGGAAAAACCCTGAGAACTAAAAGTTCTCAGATAGATGTCATAGTCTCTGACTGTATACATCTATAATTGAAGAATAATAATAATAATAATAATAACAGTCTGATTATAATATCATTAATATGAAGAAGAATTCTATAAAAGAATCTCTGTCATTACTGTAGAAGAAGCTGACTGCAGAGAATTAAGATTCTCTAAAGCTAAGAAACAGTACTGATAAGACAGCTGTATAACTAGTATAGAAGATGAAAGAAAACCTGAGTTCTCACAGAGAACTGACACAGAAGATTATGAGCTTCTTATATTATATCTTATAATTATTGAATTGATAAAGAATGAAATAATCTACAATCTTTCAATCTGACTACTTTTGAAATTTATTAATAAGTTACAGAAGAATGATGTCTCTACTACAGCTTGAATTTAGAAGTTGAAGAAGAAAGAATTCAGTTTAAACTTGAAAGAGATAGACTCTGAGTGAGATAGTACTGTTAAGAAATCAAGTCACTGATAACTAGAAGAATGTGAACTTCTACTGCTGAATAATTCAGTCTTCATTTCTTATCACAGAGCAGTGTATCAGAAGTTATTAAGAATTCATTATAATAATTCTCATATAAGACACTTCAGATTAGAGAAGACTAAGAAGCTTCTAAAATATAAATATATTTAAAACAAGCTCTGAACAGATGTCAAAGAGTATATTAAGACTTATAATATCTATTAAATAATAAAGATTCTGAGTATAAGTAATACAGTAAGTTAATATCACTATCTATTTCAAAGAGCTTATAACAGAATCTATCAATGAATTTCATAGTTAATCTACTGAAGTTAACAAGAGTCAAAGAATATAACTCAATTTTAATTATTATTAATCACTTTATAAAGATGACTAGATATATTTCTACTTATAAAAAGATTAAAGCCTCTGAATTGACTGACCTGTTTTTAGATATTATCATTTATAATCACAGTGCTTTAAAATTGTTAATAACAGATTAAGAATTTCTCTTCATCAGTAAATACTGATTAGCTGTTTACTATCATCTTATAATAAGATATCTTCTCAGTACTGTATTTCATTCACAGATAGATAATCAGACTGAATACTAGAATCAGACACTAGAACAGCATCTTCAAGTATTCTATTTATATTATTAGAATGATTGACTCAAACATCTTCTAACTGCTGAATTTATATATAATAATGCAAAGAATGTAATCTTAAAGATATCTTCTTTCTATACTTATTATAAATATAATTCTTCATTACTCAGTGATATTATGAATAATATTTTAAAGAGAGAAATAGACAGTCAGAATATTAAATAGATATAGAGAATAGAGTATCTCTCAGTATCAGAAGTAAAAGTGAGATTGAAACTTTTGAAAAAAATTCATGAGAAGATGATAAAAAGCATTCACTGCACTTAGAAGTAGTAGATAAAATACTATAATTAAAAACATCTTTTAATAAAGTTCTCAATAGAGAATCAAGTGCTACTTTCAGTAAAGAATATCAAGATAATAAGATTATATAAGAAGCTCAGTGAATAGTAAGTAGAATCTTTCTCAGTAATAAGAGTGATAAGTAAACAGATATATAAGTTGAAATTACTCACAGAATTGAAATTAATTTATTCTATTTTTTATATTTTCTATTTAAAGCTCTATAAGTAATACTCTGAGACAGAGCTGTCTCAGCTGAATAATATTAAGATTAAGAGTAATACTGAATATCTTATAAAGAAAATATTAGATAAGTGAATATATTATAGTAAGCTTTAATATTTTATTAAATAAAAAGATTATTCATTATCAGAGAATTCATAAGAATCACTTAAGTATTTAAAGAATACTGAGAAAGAGATTATAAATTATAAGACTGCTAGTAGAGATTACTCTGTTATATATCAGAGATATTAAGTAAGAAATACTGTTTAAAACTTCTTATTTTTTCTTAAAGAATTTTTAGAGATAATCTTACAGTAATAAGCTGATATCTTATAAGCTCTGTAATACTCTTCTTCTATTTTCTCTCAAAGAGTTTTTTAGAAGTTTAATAAGACTATACAAGTGTAAAATTTCTGAAGCAGTTAATAAGAAAAGAAAGAAATATCTGAAATTAATAAGAATTAATATTATTAATCTGTGAGCTGCTGCTATTCTAATAGAGTTACAGTCTGTTGAAAAAGTAAAAAGAGAAAATCTCAGAGTCTACTCATTAATAATTATATTCTTATTAAACTCATTCTTCATTATTAAAGTCTTTGATACTGATATCTTTATCTGCTGAGAAGTTAGCACTGCAGTACTGTAGAAGAGTATGAGAAATATATAAACTATTAACTTATTAACTTATAAAGTATTTCAGTTATCTATTTTAATTGAAATGAGATTCTCTTTAATCAGTAATTAATCTCTGTAATATTTTTAATAGTAGTATCAGCTGATCTCTTCTTAAGATTAGTTATTCTGAGATATTTTTTTATCTCAGAAACTCACACTTTCATCTTCTTTTATAGATGAGTAAGAAAGATCTTCTCAGTCTTAATAGAATCTATCAATACTTAAAGCTCTGAAATTCTCACTCTGTACTAGACTGACCGTGTGACCGTGTCTGAAATCAGAACCAAACTTTACAGTTGTCACATTGCCTAAAAGCATTACTTCTGGTCATGGTTTGTGTTCATCACATTGATCTCAAATCATATTATTTCAAATATTAAAGATTTCAGATTCACTTTTCAAATAAAAATCTAGTCTCAGATAAAGAATATGTTTAAATTCTTAGTCATATTTTCATTCTGATCTCATTATTGAGAATGGCATTAAATAAGATTATGAAATCACTTCTCACTTACATAATATCATAACATAGTGCTCATTTGTTGAAAATTTAACAGAGAGTGTTATCAAATATTATTACTTTTCTGAACACAGATCATAATTCATATAATTTTAATTATGAAAAAAACATAAAATACAAAAAAAAACAAAAAATAAAAAACAAAACAAACACAAGAAAAAATCACATTAAAAAAAAAAAAAAAAGAAAAGAAAAAGAAAAAAACAAAAAATAAAAACAAAAAAAATCAAGATCACAGAGCTGTAGTACTCTCAAAATACTCACTTCTCAGAGTCTTTGTAATGTTAATCATCAACTGTGTATCTCTCACAGTGAGGGTAACACAGCTATGATGAGTCATTGTCTTAACATTATCTAATAAATAATCAGTATATATCTGTATAAATATGAATAATTAGAAAATATACACTTAAAAAGTGTGATCAGGGTGAACTCTGCTGCCACTTGAATAACATCAAGAACAGAATGCTGGAATTGATGATTCCTCTCATTGATTTCACAAACAAGACGCGTGAAGATAGCCTTGAGAAATATAAGATTTCTCAACTTCTGATAAAAACAGATCTCACAGAGAGACTCTATTTTCATGATATCAGAGACTGAGTGTTATCAAAAAGTGTTACTTCCATGCAATGCACATGCACTTACTGCAGTGATTCACCCTCTGTGCATGTGACTGAGGGTTGCAGCTTTCTCACACTGCATGGCTCTCTCTGAGATACTGCTGTCAGTTTGCAACTCATGCAGTCTTCCAGTCCAGCACACACTGCGCATATGCAGCCCTGCGTGCTGAGGCTGTGTTGATCATTATGGCCTGGTGTGGTACTCACTTTTCGCAAGCCATGTTTTGTTTGAAGAGGAGGGAAGAAAGACACAACTGTTGTTTTATTGAAGAGAGAATGAATAATTAGTATTATTAAATTAATTTGATTCATCTGTATTTAAAATTTGATTAGTTTATACTCTTTAATTTGAGAGTTTCTATGAGTGTTTTAATAGTTTTCATACCAGCTTGAACTTAGTGATGAGTTGAAGAAGAAGAGAAAAGAGAGAAGAAAGAAATGAGAATAACTTATCTTTATAATATGAAAATAGAGAATTGCTGCAATCATTCTTTCTAGTAACAAAGATCTGTTTTCTGCATGTATCTCTGATATAGATTATATAATAAATGTATATAAAGAATATCAATAGTGCATGCATTGAATGAAGATAATGTTGCTATACAACACTGTAGCTGTTTCTGTACATCTCTGAAAGCTGTTAATAGTTTCTTTGTCTCTTTATATTTAATAAGTCAATAATATATTTTAATGCACTTCTTCTTTCATCATCATCATTATCATCATCATTATCATTATTATCATCATTATCATCATCATCATTATCATCATCATTATCATCATTATTATATCATTGCCTGCCTTCACTTCTCTTCTCAACACTTATCAAAATCAATCATGTCATCTCTCTTCAAATATTCTGCAGTTCTGCGGATCATCAAGGCGCATGAGCACTGTCACAGATTGAAGAAAGAGAAGAAGAAGATGTTCAAGTGTGAAGAGACAGATTGTAAGATATGTTATAATGTCTTGAAGAGACTCTGCAAGAGAGCAGAATGATAATAATTTTAAGTAACACTTCTGATAAATTTAGACTGAACTAAGTATAGAAATAATGCAGATAACATCATCTGTGAGAGATTGAAAAAGAAGACAGTGAAGAGTCTCATACAGCAGTGATGAGACTAGAAGAAGTTCTGAGAATGATTTAAAATCAAGATGAAGAGAGAGAGAAAGCAGAAGAGTGTTACTGTAAATAAGTGATGATAGAAGAAGATTGAGAAGATATTAGAGTGAGAGACAAAGAAGTCAAAACTGATAAGTTTTTATTAAGAGATAATGATTTTTGATAATACTTCTGTTCTCTAATTGATTAGCAGGAGCTGGCAGAGAAGAAGGGGATTGAGGCCTTGTTCAGGTCTCAAATGCACTCCATGATCCAGAATATTGAGGAGACAGCCCTGCTCTCTGAGCATGTCAATCTGCTTACTGCTGAGATGAAACCTGAGACAGCAGACCAGAAAATGCGGGATTTTGAGGCACAGGTTGACCTGACTGAGAAGAAGCAGCAGAAACCCTTCTCTGAGAAGACAGTGAAGAAAGATTTTAAGATGATTATCATCTCAGATGAGGAGAAGGAGAAGAAGAAGGAGAAGAAGAAGAAGAAGAATAAGAAGTGAATTATAAAGAATGATAAGAAGAATGAGAAAGAGAAGAAGTAGATTTTTTTCTTTTTATATTAGTTAGTTATAAGTTTAAGTTTTTAATTATTAATAATTAAAATTGATTTTGAGTTTTCAAAAATTATTATACAAGTTGTAATCAAGTCAGGAATGATATATATATATATATATATTTAACTATCATGATTCACAAATCACTATAATGTATAAGTATCAACATTTTTTCAACATTGATATTCATAATATTAATATATTTTTAATGATATTATCTGATAATGTAATTTGATAACACTCTCTTTCATAATATTAATATATTTCAAGAAATATGACAGAGATTAATCAAGATTGTTTATTTACTTTTATACATCAATGATATTCAATCTGAGTTAGTACTAAAATTATAACTAAGCTAAGAAACAAGATTATTTTCTCTTATATTAATTCTTCTTACACACATCAGTGATCAGTTATTGAAAATAAATTATCATCTTTCTCAAATTATTATCATATCTTCTGAATTCACTTCTTTCACTTCTTTTACTTTTATTGAAGATTCATAAACTCTTCAAGAAATCACTGTGAATTACAAAGTCTAT
>NW_025544794.1:6921-14672 GCF_000003525.1 Blastomyces dermatitidis ER-3
TACTCTCTTTCATTATAATAAATAATCACTTCATTCTTCACATCTGATTCCAGGTCATGAAATTTATGAAAAACTCAATACAAACATTGAGATGAACTATGAAATAATTATTAACAGATTGCATTGCAGATTACTGAAGAGTCATCTCTTTGCTACAATCACTGCAACTTTATTCAGAAACATTCATCATGAACTGATCATAACTCTGAAGAAATTTCCTGATATCTGAAGTCATCAGAATGCAGATAATAAAAGAAAAATAATCAGAAAATTACTACTGAGCTGATAAGTTGCTCTATCAGATAATGATTTTTGATAATACTAACTTTCTAATTTGAAGAAAATCATATGAGAACAATTCTGTATCAGTACTCTGATTTCACAACTCTTATCTGATAACTTCTGTGAATAATTACTTTGTATATATATATCTCTGAATCTTTCTCTTTGATCAATTAAAAACCCTGAATTCTGAACACTTCTTCAAATACTTAATTCAAATCTTCATATTTCACATCAATTCTGTCTTCAGTTCAATCTCAAGATACACTACAAAGTCAATATATAATATCTAGAATCAGAGTTGAAGAATCATTGAAGAGTGTCTCTCACAGTGAATATATGAACTAGTACAAATAATCTTACATTTATGAGAGTTACATGTTATTACATTGATGAGAACTGAACTTATTGAGAGATATTAATTGAATTTGAATCATTGATCAGTAGTCATACTGAGAATTATATAGCAGAGATATTAATAACTGTGATTAAAAATGACTATTAAGATATTAGTCTCAGTCTTCTTACAATTATAACTGATAATACTGTGAATAACTACACTATGATGAAGAGCTTGAAGCAAAAATTGACTTTGTATTTCTAGAATAATAAACAAGATTATATCCTCTATATTGCTCATGTGATTCAACTTATGATACAAACACTGATAAAGAATCTTAACATCAAGATGAAGAATAATAAGATGACTGATTCTTGAGATGAGAATGAGATGAAAGTGATTACTCAAGTAACTTTTATATTCACTTTACAAAAGATAATGTTTTTTGATAACACTTTTTGATATTGCTTTTTAATAATACTTTTTGATAATGCTACTGTTAATTTTGAATAGATTGACTAATAATTTAAATATTATAGATTTAAAACATTGCTAATATAATTTGTATCTCTTCTAAATAATAATAATGATTTCATGATATTCAATAAACAAACAAATCAGTCATATCACTGAATATAATACAGAATATTAGAACACAGTGAAGTTCAATATATAAGATAACTGTTCAGACTCTTTGATTACATCAGATGATTGATCATTAGATGTAACACTCTGATTGAGAAAAGATTCAGATATTGAAACTTTCTGATATGAAGTGAACTCAGTTGAAATATGTGATTAATTTACTGTTTCAGTTTTATAAGATAATAAAGACAGTCTCAATCACTTATACATCAATACTGCAGTTAGTCTGATGAGTGTATAACAGTTTATTTACTCATCTTGAGAAGCAGTTGAATCACTCAAAAAGAAATTCAGTCTGGGATGATGCTATAGTGCAGGCTATTATTACTGTAAGAAATAAACTAGCATATTACTACAGTAAAATGAAACAATCTTTTACAGAGTACTATGCTATAGCAGCTCTACTAGATCTCTTCTGTCAAGTTAATATCTACACTTCTCAAGATTGAACAGAGAAGAAATGAGACTCATATGTTAAATTAGTTCAAGACTACTACAATGTCAACTATCAGAGATTTGAATGAGCAGATGTTTGAGATGTGAAGACAGTGAAATACAATTCTCTAGTAAGTAATGATCTTTGATAATACTTTATATCATATAGAACTATAATACTAACTTTGAAACAGAACTTACATACATTGATTGCAACTGAAAATCAGGTAAAACTACATACTTATAAAACTGAATTTAACTGCTATCTTCAAGATGATCTGATGAATTTACATGTCAAATCAATTCTAGAGTTATGAAAAATTATTAAGAGTATATATTCAACTGTTGCACTGATGATGTGTGATATTCTGACAATTTCATTGACAGAGGTGAGAATGAAGTGAAAGTTCAACTCAAGTTAAGATATTTATCACTATTACTGAGAACAATTATAAGAAGAAATAATCAAGAAACTCATGATTATAAAACATGGAATTATCAGACAGTTTAATACCTCTGATCACAGTATATCAGAGAAGTGTAGTTTTCATGAGAAAGTGAAGAATAAACTTACACAAGAATGTATTTAGTTGTTTCATGAGTGTTATTAATAATCATTATCAAATTCTGATTATATAAGCAATCACTGAATGAACTGAATGAGACTGATTTTAATCTTCAGTCTCAGTTTCATTCTGATTTTGAAAGAATGATCATCTTTCACAGTTTATCCTGAAAAATTACTTCTATTTCACTGTTTTTGAATTAAATCTGGTCATTTTTCACACCATTTCTCTCAGAAATGGTTCATTTTCAGATTTTTTTGAGGCTTGGTTCTGATGGGACTCACGCCAAGAAATGTATGAGACCAGACCAAATGGGATCAAATGTGAAATTCATGATCCCACCGGCCAGTCTACTCTGTACTGCTTAAGTATCTAGACTTCTTATCAGAGCTGATACAATGTCTTTCTATGAGATAATACTTATAGAGAGATAGAAGTTATTATTACAGATATAATAGAAATAACAGAAGTGAGAGAAGAATTAAATATATAAGATTTCTTTCTTCTTCAGCTGCTTAGTATAGTGTAGATAAGTAGTAATACTGATCAGAGACTGCACTGAAGCCTTCTCACAGAGAGAAGATAAAGAAACTGCAAAACTCTACAGATTTAACTCAGCAGCATTCTAAGCAGGGCTTAGATATGCTGCAGAAGAGAAACTACAGATTGAGCTTCTCAGAGTCACTGTCTTCAGAATCAAGCTCTCTCTGAGATTCTCTCTGAATAATTACACAGGGTCATACATCACTGTGTTGATTGAGAAGGAAGGCGGTGTTGCAATGATGATGAGAAGGACAGAGAAAGAACTGAACACAGACAAATCAATCAGCAGAAGAGATGACATCTCACTGCAAGGTATGATGACTACTGCCGCGGCTGCAAGAGATGTAGGAGAAGGAGGAGATGTGGTAATGAGAGCAGTGCTCCCGCGGCTCATTGACACCGCCGCCTTCACCTTCAACCTGGCTTTCTTGATAGTCATGAAGGCCGCAGCTGCATCATGAAGACATTTATTACTCACTAGAAAATGTCAGAATAAGTCTCTTATTATCTCTCAAGAATGATGCTTTCATACACTCACTATTACAGATGAGAGAGAGAAGAGAAAAATGTATCACAGAGAGAGAAGATCTTTTTGAAAAATTCTGCTACTACTGTTAGCTTTATTTCTAAAATATATTACTTTTACAGAGAATTTTATATATAGAATAAAATATATTAAGAGATCTGTAAGTCACTTATTAACTACATTTTTCACATTTTAAATCAATATATAAGAAACTCACTTATCATATATTTGATTTAAATGAAGATGAAAAAAGAAAGATCTATACAGTTAGTAGAAAAACTCATCTATTTCTTTATACAGTATATATACTATTAATTGATTAGTAACTGTTACTATATAATAAAGATAATTTCTAATTTAGTAATTTTAAGAGTATAGAGACTATGCTTTTAAAGAGAAGAGTATTATTATACTCTTACGCTATATTAAAACTCTGTTATAATTTCACATAGCTTATTACTTTTATATAAATAATTTCCTTATCTGAATTAGTTTTCAATCACTCTATAATATTATTCAGATATATTATAGAAAGATTTAATTAATAAATATAAGAACTCTGCTTTTATATAAGATCAGCAGATTACTTTTTCTTAATAATGAGATATCACTGAGATATCACTCTGACTATTCTTACTCATGAAATAAGAGAAGATATTCACTTATTATCTATATAGAATAACTAGATGCTGACTTCTTATAAAAGAAGTTAGTGATTTGTTTTTCTTCTACTGAAATATATACAAGAGTTACTACATATCTTATACAATCTTCTTAGTATACTAAGTACTATATCTGTGATATTCTTACAATAACTCTGTAGTCTATAAGCTCACTATTTAAGCAAGATAGTCAAGCTCACTTATATAGCTTCTTAAACAACTACTTCTACATGATACTGCTAACTAGTCACTGCTTCAGTTCTGTTATATTATAAATATATCTATGAGATTCACTCTTTATTATTTGAATAATTGTATTATATACTTTATCTGATGTTATACTTTCTTATATTTTAATTCTTTTTTAGATTCTTTCACAATCTGATAATTCAGATACTTGTGAGTGTATATCTGAATATTCTTGATCATGCTTAGTCAGTATACTCTTGATTTGAGTATACTCATGAGTTCAGAGCTTTCTAAGTGACTGAATTTCTTGTATATATAAGGTATTAAGTCATGTTTAAATAAGAGTTGTAGATAGAGAGCTTCTACATATTCTAGATCATAGTAAAGTACAACATTGTTTTTTAATTTTCTCAGCTTGAAGTTCAGAAGCATCTCTTCTACTACTCTTATAAGATACTTATTATCTAATATCTTGTCATTCTTTAAGTAAGAGATCATAACATTCACTTATTCTGATTTCTTCTCTCAGTGTGTTTAATATAAACTTCTCTTATATCTGATTCACAGAACTCTTACTTATAAAATCAGATCTGTAACTGATTGTATCAGATATCACAGTATCTGATTTCTTTCAGTATTTGATATGAAGATTGTATACTTAGAACTTCAAGATTTAATATACTAAGTATTTGAAAGATTTTATTATTGACTGTAGATAGATAAGGCTTTCATAATCTGTGATTACTGTTATTATATATCTGTTATCAATATATCTATTTTATAATATCAGTGCATGCTTAATTACTAGTAATTTCTTTTCATACACTGAATAATTGAGCTCAGTGTCTGATAGTTTTCTATTATTATATATCACTGAGTGCAGCTTGCTGTTCTTGCTTATCTGTAGAAGAGCATCTCTGATAGCTCATTTAAATATATCTTATTATTATTCTTCAATTATAGATGTATGCAGTCAGAGACTATGACATCTATCTAAGAACTTTTAGTTCTCAGAGTTTTTTCTATATCTGTAAAGTTAACTGTTATACATTCATCAATTTCAGATATATAAAATCAGAAAATTTCAGCTTAGAATATAAAAACTGTTTATAAATTACAGTGTGTTAACATCTTCTGATACTTTGAAATCATTTGACAGTATTATAACAAAGAAAAAGAGAACACAGTCTTAAAGATAGAGATATTAAATAGATAGATAGAAAGAAATTGAAAGAAAAAGATAAAGTAAAGAAAGACTGTAATAAAATAAATTATTAAAAGATAGTATATAGCTATTTTAACAGACTATATCTGATTGATTTTCTTCTCTTCATATTCAGATAATTCTGAATTTAGTCATTTTCTTATAGCTGCTTGAGTTTCTGATAGAAAGTCTATTAAGTATTTAATTTCTGTCTCAGTTAAGAATAAGAATCTTATATTTAATTAATTTAGATTATACTTCTCTTTCAATCTGACTCTGAAACTATTATATAATACACAGTGTATTATAATATACTCAGAATTCTCATTTATATTGTAGAATAAGTATTCTATTAAGTTAAATCTATCATCAAATCTTTATATATAAGATTTGAAATAGTCATATTCTAGTTTCAGCTGTATTATAGATGAGAATATTTTCTTTTTATATTTAATTAAACAAGATTTTTATTTAAATTTTATTTCAAATCTTAAATAATATATACTCTTCTTTTATTTCTATCAGTTTTCATTTCACTTATCTAAATAAGATTCTTTTATTTTTCTCTTTATAAAAGATCAGAATATAATTTTTTAAATAGATCTACTTAATTCTGCACTCTTTTTTACAGCTGAATCAGTCAATTTATTATCATGAATATTCATATAAGTAGAAATTCAGTGTAGATTAATTTTTAGCTTTAATATTCTTCTCTTTTAAATTTTTAAAACAGAGTTTAAGATCAGTTTAAGATTTATTTAATTATTATAAATCTAACTATTTCTAAGTCTTTTTAAAGTAACTTAACTATTAGAGAATATTTATATCTCTTTCAAATAATTTTCTTTTTTATAAGATTTTATTTCAATGAGTTTGAAAGCTTTCACTATTATAAATAGTTTAGTATCAAAGATTTCATATTCACAGTCTAGATTTCAGAAATTTGAGATAAAATTGATATTATCTTCAGTATAAGTAATATCTGTATCTAATCTATTCAAGTTCTTATTTTTTAAGTCATCTGAATAAATCAGAATAGAGTCTTTTATATTGATTATAGAAATTCTCTTCAAATACTGTTTATATTCTTTCTCTTTTAATAGTTCACTTATTTATAAGTCTATAAGAGATTCAAGCTTTTCTCTTCAGAGAGATAACTTCTTATAATCAACTTTTTTAATATTTAAAGAAGAAAATTGATTTTTAATCAGAGAGTATAGTCTGTATAATTGAGAAGACATTTTCTTTGAAGAATTATTTTCATTTCAATCAAGAAATCTATTTCAATTCAGTTCATTTTCAGAGTTAATTAATGAAAATGCAGAGAAGACTCTTTCTCTGATTATATAATTTAAGCTCATCTTTACAACTCTCAGAGCATAGTTTATACAGATCTTTTCAAATCTAATAGCAGAAGAAGAAATTAAAGCTTCAATTTTCATTGCTTTAGTAGAAGATGATTTGAATACTCTCAGAATTCTTCTCAAGACTCTGTTTTGCAGACTTTGAAAGAGTTCAGTGAAATTCCCTTGATTATTCCATCAAACTTGAACTTTATTTAAATATATCTATCTTAATGTAGAAAGGTTTATCATAATCTGATTAAATAAGTACTGAGAATATTGTTATATATTCTCTCAGTGTGAGAAAAGCCTCTTTATACACAGTATTTTAGATAATTGAATAAAACTTCTTCTTTTATAAATTTACATCTGTTTCTCTTAAGAGATCTGAGAGTGATGCAGATATTTATATAAAATTCTTGATGAATCTGCAGTAATATGAGACTAACTTAAGAAACTGTTATGTATAATGTATATTTCTCAACTGCAGTTAATTCACTATGATATTCAATTTCTCTGAGATAAGATGTATACAGTCATCACTCACTATATATTCTATAAACTTCAACTCTTTCATTTCAAATACATACTTTGTTAATTTGATATAGAGTTTATACTCTGTCAGAGTTATAAGCACTTTATTGAGATACTTCATATATTCATCATATAAGTTTGAAAAGACTAGAATATTATCAAGATATATAAGATATGAGATTTCATTCTGTTTATAAAGAATTGTATTCATCATCATTTGAAAGATAACAGATATATTTATTAGATTGAATGATATTATCAGAAATTTGAACTTCTCTTATTACATGTTAAATACAGTTTATGAGACTGATAGTTTATCTACACAGATCTGTCAGTATTCTGAGAGAAGATTGATTTTCAATAGATATCAGATATTTTCAACTGTATTCAACTGTTATTAAATCTGTGACAGTGAATATTCATTCTAATATAAGCTATAAATACTTATATTATACATATCTGTCACTCTACGCATCTTTTTT
>NW_025544795.1:0-1615 GCF_000003525.1 Blastomyces dermatitidis ER-3
TCCAGTTTACAAGTCTTCTTTTCATTAGATTTTATGATATGAAGGTTAGATCTATAATAGACTTCTGTTTCATGTCTTTTCTAAAGAATGTTTGTTGATCAGACTTATTAACCAAATCTATTGAATGCTCAAAGGTTCATTCAATCAGATTATCAGCTCTCACTGCTCTCTTGCATTCTGAATTTCATCAGAAATGATGTGTATTGAAATCTCCTGCAATTATAGAGTTTCTTGATGAAGTTATGTTCAGAAATCCTCTATCAATTGTCCAGATATTGTTATTTTCCTTCAATGACTTTTCATTATAGATATTTATGAGCTGTATAGTATCAAACTCATTTTCTTTATCTATAATATCACCCACCAGAATATCAGGGTCAGACATGATATCAAATCTTAGATTAAATTGATATCTTGATCTCTTTCTTCCATAGATCACTACTCTTGACTTTATCTCAGACTTTTGAGGTAAAAAGCAGTAGTAGCTTGAATGAGAAATAACATATTTTTGCTCAGCATCAAAATTCGGCTCCTGAAGCAGTATAAAATCAACTTTTTATTCAAATGCAATTTGAAGACAAGAATAAATACAATTTGAGTTTCTATTCACATTATTTTGAATAAATGTGATTTTTGAAGAGTTTTTAAACTTTTTTTGTTGTTTTTATTGTATATTCATACTAAAAGAGAGTAGAGTAGAATCTAATCACTATCATCAGATAGTAGATTATAACTGTTCTGAAAAGTAGGAATCTCAACTGCTTACATTATATCTAGTTTATCACCAGAGTCATTTCTCAATTCTCTAATCTTAACAGGAGTTTGAGAATTCAAGTTCTGTTTACATTTAGCTGGAGAGTTGGAGTTTGAAGACTTAGATAGTTGAGAGTTTCTTCTTTTTAAGCTTGCAGTTGTGAGTTTACTGGCTTGACTCTTCTCTTCAGTTCTAGATTGACTTTGAGCTTCATCTTTTCTCCAGTTCTTTTGAGTTCTAGAAGCAAACATACATTCTTTTGAGCTAGATGCATGTTTTTCTTTGCAATTAGAGCACTTAAGCAGAGTATGTTGACAAATTTCACCTCTTTTTGAGCATGTTTCATATTTATGCTCACTAGTTTTGTAATCTCTAGCACAGAATGCACATTTTGAGTCTCTAAAACATGAGATTGCAAAGTGTTCATATCTTTGACAGTTTGAACACTGTGTTTGAGCTTTGAGGTTCATCCTTGAGTCTTTGTATTCATGAACTCTCATTTTCAAACCTGCTACTCTTACTTCAGAGATCTTTGACTGTTCAAGTGTTTTTGTATATACTAGAACAGAGGCATTTCTCCTGCTTTGTCTGAACTCAATTGAATTTAGTCATACAGGCTCCTTTCTCAGTTGAATAGAGTTGTATTCTTTCAATTCATTTTTGAGAAGTAGCATTCCTTCTTCACAGTCAAAAATTTCAACTGGAATATCATGAAGAATGAATTTGCCTCACTTTTCATCTCTTTCAGATAGAATTGTTGTGTTTAACAAAGATTCTACTGCTGACTTCCAGAGATTCTCATTCTGAATAAGGAATTCAGCACTGAATTCAGACATTGTAGTCAGAATTAGACTGGCCGCC
>NW_025544795.1:1874-8038 GCF_000003525.1 Blastomyces dermatitidis ER-3
GTGATTGCTTATATAATCAGAATTTGATAATGATTATTGATAACACTCATGAAACAACTAAATACATTCTTGTGCAAGTTTATTCTTCACTTTCTCATGAAAACTACACTTCTCTGATATACTGTGATCAGAGGTATTAAACTGTCTGATAATTTCATGTTTTATAATTATGAGTTTCTTGATTGTTTCTCCTTGTAATTGTTCTCAGCAATAGTGATAAATATCTCAACTTGAGTTGAACTTTCACTTCATTCTCATCTCTGTCAATGGAATTATCAGAATATCACATGTCATCAGTGCAACAGTTGAATATGTACTCTCAACAATTTTTCATAACTCTAGAATTGATTTGATGTGTAAATTCATTGAATCATCTTGAAGATAGTGATCAAATTCAGTTTTATAAGTATGTAGTTTTGCCTGATTTTCAGTTGTAATCAATGTATGTAAGTTCTATTTCAAAGTTAGTATTATAGTTCTATGTGATATGAAGTGTTATCAAAGATTGTTACTTACTAGAGAATTGTATTTCACTGTCTTCACATCTTGAACATCTGCTCATTCAAATCTCTGATAGTTGACATTGTAGTAGTCTCAGGCTAATTTGACATATAAGTCTCATTTCTTCTCTGTTCAATCTTGAGAAGTGTAGATGTTAACTTAACAGAAGAGATCTAGTAGAGCTGCTATAGCATAGTACTCTGCAAAAGATTGTTCTGTTTTGCTGTAGTAATATGTCAGTTTATTCC
The DNA here is from genome assembly GCF_000003525.1 of Blastomyces dermatitidis ER-3. Classification (NCBI taxonomy): domain Eukaryota; kingdom Fungi; phylum Ascomycota; class Eurotiomycetes; order Onygenales; family Ajellomycetaceae; genus Blastomyces; species Blastomyces dermatitidis. The sequence goes on from NW_025544795.1 coordinate 2,624, forward strand.
TTACAGTAATAATAGCCTGCACTATAGCATCATCTCAGACTGAATTTCTTTTTGAGTGATTCAACTGCTTCTTAAGATAAGTAAATAAACTGTTATACACTCATCAGGCTGACTGCAGCATTGATGTATGAGTGATTGAGACTGTCTTTATTGTCTTATAAAACTGAAACAGTAAATCAATCACATATTTCAACTGAGTTCACTTCATATCAGAAAGTTTCAATATCTGAATCTTTTCTCAATCAGAGTGTTGCACTCAATGATCAATTATCTGATGCAATTGAAGAGTCTGAACAGTTATCTCATATATTGAACTTCATCATGTTCTAACATTCTGTATCATATTCAGTGATGTGACTGATTTGTTTGTTTATTAAATATTATGAAATCATTGTTATTATTTAGAAGAGATATAAATTGCATTAGCAATGTTTCAAATCTATGATATTTAAATTATTAGTCAATCTATTCAAAATTAACAGTAGTGTTATCAAAAAGCATTACTAAAAAGTAATATTAAAAAGTGTTATTAAAAAATATTATCTTTTACAAAGTGAATACAAAAGTTACTTGAGTAACTACTTTCATCTCATTCTTATCTCAAGAACCAGTCATCTCATTATTCTTTATCTCAATGTTAAGATTCTTTATCAGTGTTTGCATCACAAGTTGAACCACATGAGCAATGCAGAGAATATGACCTTGTTTATCATTTCAGGAATGCAAAGTCAATTTTTACTCCAAGCTCTTCATCATAGTGTAGTTATTCACAGCATTATCAGTTATAATTGTAAGAAGACTGAAACTAATATCTCAATAGTCATTTTTAATCACAGTCATTAATACCTCTATCATATAATCCTCAGTATGACTACTGATCAATGATTCAAATTCAATTAATGTCTCTTAATAAGTTCAGTTCTCATCAATGTAATAACATGTAACTCTCATAAATGCAAGATTATTTGTACTAGTTCATGCATTCACTGTGAGAGACACTTTTCAATGATTCTTCAACTCTGATTCTAGATATTGTATATTGACTTTGTAGTGTGTCTTGAGGTTGAACTGAAGACAGAATCAATATAGAATATGAAGATTTGAATTAAGCATTTGAAGAAGTGTTCAGAATTCGGGGTTTTCAATTGATCAAAGAGAAAGATTCAGAGATATACATATATGAAGTAATTGTTCACAGAAGTTATCAGATAAGAGTTATGAAATCAGAGTACTGATACAGAGTTGTTTTCACATGATTTTCTTCAAATTAGAAAGTTAGTGTTATCAAAAATTGTTATCTGATAGAGCAACTTATCAGCTCAGTAGTAATTTTCTGATTATTTTTCTTTTATTGTCTGTATTCTGATGACTTCAGATGTCAGAAAATTTCTTCAGAGCTATAATCAGTTTATAATAAATGTTTCTGAATGAAGTTGCAGTGATTGTAGCAGAGAGATGACTCTTTCAGTAATCTGCAATACAATCTGTTAATAATTATTTCATAGTTTATCTTGATATTTGTGTTGAGTTTTTCATAAATTTCATGACCTGGAATCAGATGTGAAGAATGAAGTGATTATTTATTATAATTGAAAGAGAGCATTCTGTGTTGAATTATAAACAATATAGACTTTGTGATTCACAGTGATTTCTTGAAGAGTTTGTGAATCTTCAATAGAAGTAAAAGAAGTGAATTCAGAAGATATGATAATAATTTGAGAAAGATGATAATTTATTTTCAATAACTGATCACTGATGTGTGTAAGAAGAATTAATATAAGAGAAAATAATCTTGTTTCTTAGCTTAGTTATAATTTTAGTACTAACTCAGATTGAATATCATTGATGTATAAAAGTAAATAAACAATCTTGATTAATCTCTGTCATATTTCTTGAAATATATTAATATTGTAAAAGAGAGTGTTATTAAATTACATTATCAGATAATATCATTAAAAATATATTAATATTGTGAATATCAATGTTAAAAAAATGTTGATACTTATACATTATAGTGATTTGTGAATCATGATAGTTAAATATATATATATATATATATATTGTTCCTGACTTGATTACAACTTGTACAATAATTTTTAAAAACTTAAAATTAATTTCAATTATTAATAATTATGAACTTATAATTAAACTAACTAATATAAAAAGAAAAAAACTTTTTCTACTCATCATCTTTCTTCTCTTTCTCATTCTTCTTATCATTCTTCACAATTCACTTCTCATTCTTCTTCTTCTTCTTCTTCTTCTCATCTGAGGTGATAATCACCTCAAAATCTCTCTTCACTGCCTTCTCAGAGAAGAGTTCCTGCTGCTCTCTCTCAGCCAGGTCAATCTGTATCTCAAAATCCTGCATTTTCTGATCTGCTGTCTTGAGTTCCATCTCAGCAGTAAGTAGATTGATATGCTCAGAGAGCAGAGCTGTCTTCTCAATATTCTGAATCATGAAGTGTATTCAAGACCTGAATAAGATCTCAATTCTCTTCTCCTCTGTCAGCTTCTGCTAATCAATTAGAGAACAGAAGTATTATCAAAAATTATTATCTCTCAATAAATAAAAAACTTACTAGTTTTGACTTCTTTATCTCTTACTTTAACACTCTTTCAATCTTCTTCTGCTGCTGCTTATTTACAGTAATACTCTTCTTCTCTCTCTCTCTCTTCATCTTGATCTCAAATCATTTTCAGAACTTCTTCTGATCTCACTGCTACTGCATGAGACTCTTCACTATCTTCTTCTTCAATCTCTCACAGGTGGTGTCATCTGCATTATTTCTATACTTAGTTCAGTCTAAATCTATCAGAAGTGTTACTTAAAATTATTATCATTCTACTCTCTTACAGAGTCTCTTCAAGACATTATAACATGTCTTACAATCTGTCTTTTCTCACTTGAACACCTTCTTCTTCTCTCTCTTCAATCTGTGACAGTACTCACGCGCCTTGGTGATCCGCAGGACTGCAGAATATTTGAAAAGAGATGACATAATTAATTTCAATAAGTGTTGAAGAGAGGTGAAGGCAGAAGAGGCGGCCAGAAATAATATAATAATAATGATAATAATGATGATAATGATAGTGATAATAATGATGATAATGATGATAGTGATAGTGATGATGATGATGATGATAATAATGATAATAATGATGATAATGATGATGATAATAAAAGAGAGAGTGTATTGAAATATATTACTGACTTATCAAATATAAAGAGACTCAAAGAAAATATTAACAGCTTTCAGCAATGTATAGAAACAGCTACAGTGTTATATAGCAATATCATCTTCATTCAATACATGCACTGTTGATATTCTTTGTATACAGTTATTATATAATCTGTATCAGAGATACATGCAGAAAACAGATCTTTATTACTAGAACAAATGATTGCAGCAATTCTCTGTTTTCATATTATAAAGATAAGTTATTCTCATTTCTTTCTTCTCTCTTTTCTCTTCTTCAATCAACCACTAATTTCAAGCTGATATGAAAACTATTAAAACACTCTCAGAAACCCTCAAATTGAAGAGTATAGACTAATTAAATTTCAAATACAGAAGAAATCAAATTATCTTCTATAGATTCAATTACTCACCCTCTCTCAAATAAAACAGCAGTTGTGTCCCCCCCCCCTCTCAATCAAATGAAACATGGCCTGTGAAAAGTGAGTACCACGTCAGGCCATAATAACCAACACAGCCCCAGCACGCAGGGCTGCATATACGCAGCATGTGCTGGACTGAGAGACTGCATGGGTTGTAAACTGGCAGCAGCATCTCAGGGAGAGCTGTGTGGTGTGGAAAAGCCGCAACTCTCAGTCATGTGTGCAGAGAATGAATTGCTGCAGTAAGTGTATGTGCATTGAAGTAATGCTTTTTGATAATACTCAGTCTCTGATATGATGAAAATAGAGTCTCTTCATGAGATTCATTTCTATCAGAAGTCAGAGAATCTTATATTCTTCAAGATCATCTTCACATGTCTTGTTCATGAAATTGATGAGAGAAATCATTGATTTCAGCATTCTGCTCTTGATGTCATTCAAGTAGCAGTAGAGTTCACCCTGACCACACTTTTTAAGTGTATGTTTTCTAATTATTCACATTTATATAGATATATACTGATTATTTATTAGATGATGTTAAGACAATGACTCATTGCAGCTGTGTTATTCTCACTGTGAGAAATACATGATTGATAATGAACATTGTAAAGACTCTGAGAAGTGAGTATTTTAAAAATACTACAGCTCTGCAATCTTGATTTTTTTTTGTTTTTATTTTTTATTTTTTTCTTTTTCTTTTCTTTTTTTTTTTTAATTTTTCTTTCTCTTTCTGTTTTTTTCTTTCTCTTCTTTTTTTCTTTCTCTTTTTTTTTTTTTTTTTTTTTTTGTTGTGATTTTTTCTTGTTGTTTTGTTTTTTGTTTTTTTATTATTTTTTGTATTTTACATTTTTTTTTTTAATTAAAATGATATTAATTATAATCTGTGTTCAGAAAAGTAATGATATTTGATAACACTTTCTATTGAATTTTCAACAAATGAGCACTATGTTATAATATTATGTAAGTGAGAAATGATTTCATGATCTCATTTGATGTCATTTTCAATAATGAAATCAGAATGAAAATGTGACTAAGAATTCAAACATATTCTTTATCTGAGACTAGATTTTTATTTGAAAAGTGAATCTGAGATCTTTAATATTTGAAATAACGGGATTTGAAATCAATGTGATGAACACAAACCATGATCAGAAGTAATGCTTTTAGGCAATGTGACAACTGTAAAGTTTAATCCTGGTCTCAGACACGGTCACACGGTCAGTCTAGTCAGAATGATGGAGTTTTCAAAGAATGATGGTTCAATTGAAGCTATAACTGGTTTTTGAACTTCAATATCAGTCATCAACTGAGAAAAGAACTGCTGCTTAATTTCATTTCTAATTCTGAAAATGAGATTTGAGTTTAGCTTGTTTCTTTGCAGAATGTCCTGGTTTGAGACTTTGAGAATAAGTCTTCTATTTCTGGAGATTTGGAAGTTTTTCTCTTTTTGCATTTTCTTTTTCACTTTTCTATGAATAGAGGCATGAGCAGTATTCTTCTCAGTTTTCTCAGGATTTTGAGCAGGTTTTGAGACAGCAGGTTTAGAGACAGCAGGTTTAGAGGCAGCAGATTCAGCTGCTTGAGCATATGTTTTCTTCTGATTCAAAGAAGGAGAAGAAGAAGAAGTAGAAAAGAAAGAAGAGCAAACTGAAGAGTCAGTGATTGTATTAGAAATTTTCAAAGTTTTTTGAACTGTGTTTGAAATTCCAAGTTTGAACTTGATCACTTCCTGTAGTTGTCTACGCCTGAGCATGAAGAATTAACAGAACTTCTTCATTCATCTCACTCAGACA
>NW_025544795.1:8174-11961 GCF_000003525.1 Blastomyces dermatitidis ER-3
TCAACTGAGTGTACTTTTGAACTCATTGTTCTTACTCAATGAAAAGTTGGTCAGACTAATTCAATTGAGATATTATTAAACTCTTTGAATTGAAAAGTTGGTCAGACTGTTTCAATTAAGAGGTTTCTAAGTCTGTTTTCAATTGAAAAGTTGGTCAGACTATTTCAAAAGAAGAATCACAGACTTTTGTGTATAAAACACCTGATTTTTTTCACACTAGTTCAGTAACTAGGTTAGATTTTTGAAGAGAATCTAATAAACTAAAATTGATTTTTAAGATAAATCAATAAAATCTTTACAATCTCTTTCTTGGGATACAGTGAGGAAAAGTATGATATCAATTGATAGTAAATCAGATGATATGACAGTTTCTGAGAGAAAAACTGACAAAAAATAAATCAATTTTTTGAAGAGAAATTGATTAAAACTATTCAATTTTATTCTAAATTATTCAATTCTTCTCACACAACAGGTGTGCAACTCAAATCAGTTAATAAAGAGTGTAAAAAAGAATTAAGTATTAATGAAAGCTCTTCAGCCACTGAAAAAGTAATTCTTACTTAAAAGAATATGAAATTATGACAGAAAACAACTCTGTTTTTAATTCTTTATAAGAATATTGTGTAAAACCCAGAGAAAAACACCTTACTTTTTTAAGAGAAGTAAAAAACTATTTCTAAAATCTTTTTTTTGCATTAACTGCTGCAGAAGAATGAGATAGAAACTGCTAAGATATGCACTACTGTATACCCTCTATCAAGACTTTCCCTCTTCAGAGTCTTGATATTATAGAGAATATAAGTCTGTTTCTATATGATAATATAAATATTGTCAGCGGAATGTAGAGGAACTGGTTATTTATATCTTAAAATAGAAGACTTTGTCAATGATTATATCAATATAGAGTTAATTCTCAAATTCAATAGAAATCTAGTGTTGCTGTTCTCAATCCCTTGCAGAATCTATTGAATATTGAGGTATTAAAACTAGATTTAATATATCTCACTGTGCAGGGATCAAAGGCTCAGTCAGACCTTGGGGTATACTGATTTTATAGTTGTCGTGTCTGCCGATTATGTATTGAGTACAGTTGCTGAGGTATCTTTTTGTACTTTTCTGTCGGGGATGGGCCAGATTGAGAGAGGTGGTACGAGGGCGAGACTTGGCGTTGATGTTCAGATACACTGAAGACAGACCACGGAGGTTGCACTTCAGAAGTGGCCGTTGATTATGTGCTTGATATTATCGCCGAGGTATCTTTTTGTATTTTTCTGCCGGGGATGGGCCAGATTAGGAAGGGCGGTACAACAGAGGGACTTGGTGTTGGTGTTTTGGAACATCAAAGATGGACAGGGTTTTCGCGGAGATCACTCCTCAGATATCTCCACAACTACAGATCGGGGATCTTCCAAAATCGAGAAGATTGGTGCATATGGCTAGGTCTCTTCACCTTACAATTTGTATGGCACTTTGGCCCGGGGTTGTGGTGTGGTAGGGGAGAACGGGGGATACTCCCACACAGGAGTTTTGAACAACGTCCGGTTCACGTTTGGCTGGATAACTCCACCACCACACAGGGTATGCGGTCGGCGATGGGGTCAGAATGCTCGTATGATCGAGGGCTTTTCGATGGATCTATCGGCGGGTTCTTATTCGAAAAATCGAGCGAGTTCGTGGTGGAGCGGTTGCTATTATTAGTTACTTAGAAGAAGTCTTATTAGTCTTTTTCTCAGAGAATTGATTATTTAAATAGATTCAGAAAGTCAGATTGACAAGCTCAGTGTAATTAGTTAATAAACTCTGATATTATAATATTATTATCTGCATCTTATGAGTCAGCTTCATGAGATAAAGCTGTGTTTTTAATTGATTCAAATCATCAGTCAATTTCTCTCAATATTCTTTAACTCTTGTATTAAAATCAGAAGAATTCTTATTATCTTATTAATATAATGAGTTGAACTGCTGCATTACTGTAAAGTTATAATTATAATAATTTTTGATTTGATTCAGTAGAAAGTTCTTGAATTCTTCTTAAGTTATAACAGTATTGATACACTCAAGCTCTCTTTTCTTAATAACTCAAGTAGTTGCAGAGATATCTTCAAGAAGGTTGACAGTGTATATTACTCATATCTTATAAGTATTATACTGACTCAGATTAAGGTGGAATTTTCATTTAAGAGTATAGATAAAGCTGTGAAATTCAGACAAGATGTTTTTCTTATATCTCAGAGAATCTCTGATCTTAATCTCTCTATCTTTATAATAGATGTAGATGTGTAGAGGCTGCAGCAGTGATAGAGCAGTTGAAGAGCTTATATTAAAATATACAGTGAGTTTAGAAATCTCAGATTTCTACTGAGATAGAGATGTATACACTCTAGAGAATAATGTAGTGTTTCTCTCAGAGAGTGAGGTCAGATCAGTCTCAGTATAAGTATATAAGATTATATCAGTTTATTAAAGCTTAACTAATTCAAATATATAATTAGATTAAGTGATTTGAATTGTAATATGATGAAACTGAAGCAGTGACTAGTCAGTAGTATTATATAGAGATAGTTGTTTAAGAAGCTGTATAAGTGAGCTTGACTATCTTACTTAAATAGTGAGCTTATAGACTACAGAGTTATTGCAAGAATATCACAGATATAATACTTAGTATACTAAGAAGATTGTATAAGATATGCAGTAACTCTCATATATATTTCAGTAGAAGAAAAAATGAATTACTGACTTCTTTTATAAGAAGTCAGCATCTAGCTATTCTATATAGATAATAAGTGAATACTCTTCTCTTATTTCATGAGTGAGAATAGCTGAAGTGATATCTCAGCAGTGTCTCATTACTAAGAAAAAGTAATCTGCTAATCTTATATAAAAGCAGAGTTCTTATATTCATCAATCAGATCTTTCTATAATATATCTGAATGATATCATAGAGTGATTGAAAACCGGTTCAGATGAGATGAAATTATTCACATGAAAGTGATGAGCTGTGTGAAACTGCAGCAGGGCCTTGACGCGTCTGAGAGTATGATAATATCACAGAAACATCTACTCTGATAAATTTCTTCAGAATAATAGATCTGTATCAGTCTATTCTCTAGTATCTATCATTCAACTTCATGATACAGGTAAAAGATATCTGTGTTTTCAGAAATGAGAATGTGAATATCATACTCTTTTACACTCATAGATGTGAGGCTTGTACATCTTGTCTGAGATGTTATTGTGAGAATGAGTTATTCATACACTGTGTTCTGCTTTCTGCATTCTCTCATGTCTCTCTCTCTCTTTCTGAGAAGTCTCATGTGTGTTGTAATTGCATGTACAATTCTAAGATCTGTGAGTGTTTATTCAGTAATTATTATTTCTGCTTTTATAATTTTATATACTAACAATGATTCTTAGTTACTTCAGTATCAGAGATCATTTTAATTGAAGATGATAATGCTGCTGAGACTATTCTCTTCTACTCTTAAGCTTCTTCTATTGCTTTCTCTCTCTTCTTTGCAGAGAAGATTATATACACACTGAGTTATAAGTATTCAGTCTTGAGTGACTTCTGTCATTATTTATTCAGTTCTACATCTTCTTCTTCAGTTTCTTCTGTCTTTACTTTCTCTGTTCTGGCTTCTGATTCTGTGAGTCTTATACTCTTCTTCAATTTCTCTATGTGTATATGTACACATTTCTATATTAGTATTTCAGTCAAACTTGTAATAAATGACATTAATATCATACACAGAGTGATAGAGAAATCAGAGACATGTACAGTGTT
>NW_025544796.1:0-4442 GCF_000003525.1 Blastomyces dermatitidis ER-3
ATCACAATTATTCACAATCTCTTCAGAAGTATATACATTATCAGAGACTGCTGTGGGAATGAGAATCTGAGTATGAGATATATTAAGTCAGAAGATCTGCTGAAGTCACTAAGCTTCAATGATAATTAAAAAAATGATGCTGTAATCAGCTGACTAAGTCAGATGTGATTATATTATCAAATCAAATATGAACTCACAGACAGACAGTCAACAGAATTTCAACAAGTCTTAAGATCTGCTGTGTTTCTACACAGAAAAGCAAAGTCATTATGAATAACTGATAAAAAGATGAATCTCACAGACTCAGAGCAATATTCATTTCTATAAACATGAAATGAGTTTTTCAAATGAATCTTGCACAACTTTGAGAAAGTGAACACATGAGATAAGTGTTACAAACACTTCACTGAGTGTAGACAAGTGAGTGATCTTACATTGTACTTCACACACTTCAGTTTACACTATCTCACATTGAATGAAGAGCTTTCAACATCTTTCTGTTTACAGATCTTCATTCATGATCTTACATCTGAGTTGAGAGCAGAATGAAAATGCTTAATCTTACAGTCAGACACAGTGAAGAAAGTATACAATATTCTCATTGTATAGAAATAAGTGAGTCAATTATAACAGAAAATACTGCAATTGAGTATATCTCAGCAGAGAACAGATAATCAGACTTCTATGACACAAGTCACACACTCAGATGTGATGAATCTAGATCTGAATGCCATTGCTAAAGCACTGAATTCTCTGAAAAAGAGATTCCCTGGGTGGAAACCTTGGTATCACAAGCATCAAGCTTGTTTCAACTGTGAATGTCAAAATCATGATACAAAAGATTGCACTCAATGTGCACAGTCAAAAAACTAGCAGAATCAGTGAGCTTGAAGACACTCACTGATATTCTATAGAAAGTCTTTAAAGTGAAAGAGATGCCTGCATTAGATGACTCTCTGAATTCTGCAAATGCAAAGAAGAAGCAGGCTTCTGAATAAAGTGCAGACAAGAATGATGAAGTGAACACTCATCTCAATACCTTGAGACTCAAAATGTTAATGTATAGAAGGCACTTGAATAAGAATCAAGAGATAGCTGTAAAAGTGTTAGTGAATACAGAAGCTTTTACATAATATATTAATGATTATATGATCTGAAGATTGAAAGAGGTTCACTGAGTGAAGAATCTCTGATGTATAAGATTATTTAATAACTGATATCTGATATTACCTGTAAAAGTAAGAGTTCTCTTGCACTTCAGAGAATGATCTTGCTATATTTGAGTGTGAGAGCTGCAGAATGTGAAATACAATCTTATTCTCAGACTCAATTGATTTCAAAGGTTCAATCTGCAGATTCAATGATGTACATGTCATATGCAGTTGACTGATAGAAAGAAAATAGTTCATACAATTCTATCAACTGATATGAGAAGGACATTTCATGTCCCTGATATAGAAGGATTAAATCTGCTTACACATCAATAAGCAAAGAGAATGATTCACAAGATCTCATCTGAAAGCATTCTGTATGTCATACAGAACTCAGAAGTGAAGGAAATTAAGATAAAGAATATACAGAAGGATAAGTGTATGAAGAAGCTTCTGAAGAAGTATAGAAAGATCTTCTGAACAGATCTTTCATCAGAATTGCTGTCAGAATGAGGATTTGTACATGAGATTGACATGAGAGATGCAAAATCAGTCAATCAGAATGTGTACTCTCTGTCACAAACACATCTTGAAGAACAGAAGTGTCAGATCACTGATCTTCTAGAATGTGATCTTATACAACTCTCATCAAGTGTGTGAGGCTTTTCAGTTCTATTTGTGAAAAAGGCAGATGAAGAGTGATGAATATGTATCAATTATTGAGCACTCAACAAGCTTATAATCAAGAATGAATATTCACTGTCATGAATTCAACAACAGTTGAATACAGTTGAAAACACCTGATATCTATCAAAGATTGATCTTCTCTCAGAATACTGATAGATCTGTGTAGATGAACTGTCAGTTCTGTGAACTGCATTTAATATGCAATGAGAGAAGTTTGAATTTCTAGCAATGTCATTCAGTCTGACAAATGCATCTGTCATCTTTCAAATGATGATGAATATAATTCTTCATAAACAGAATAAAATCTCATGCCTCATATATCTCAATGATATTCTAGTCTTTTCAAACTTATATAATGAATATCTGAAGTATCTTGATAAAGTGCTTATAACTCTGGCAGAGTATAAGCTCTATATCAAATCAATCAAGTGTGTGTTTGAAATGAAAGAGTTGAAGTTTGTAGAATATGTAGTGAGTGATGACTGTATATACCTTATTCTGAAGAAATTGAATGTCATAGTGAATTGACTGTGGCTGAGAAACATACATCATGTATAACAGTTTCTTGAGTTGATCTCATATTACTGCAGATTTATCAAGAATTTCACATGAATATCTGCATCACTCTCAGATCTCTTAAGAGAAATGAATGCAAATCTGTGAAAGAAGAAGTTTCATTCAATTATCTGAAATGCTGTGTGTGAAGAGGCTTTTCTCACACTGAGAAAATGTGTAATAACATTCTCAGTGCTTATTCAATCAGATTGTAATAAATCTTTCTACATTGAGATGAATGTATCTGAATGAGCTATCAGAGATACTCTTCTACAGATGAGTAAGAATGACAAGCTGCACCTGATAGTGTATGATGATAGAAAACTATCAGATGCTGAGCTCAATTACTCAGTGTATGAAAAGAAATTGCTAGTGATTAAGCACATACTGATGTTATGAAATAGATATATTAACAACAGATATACAATAATAATAATCACAGATCACAAAAGTCTTGTCTATCTATAATTAACAACAAAACCTTTCAAATGCTTAGTATATTGAATCTCAGAGTTTCAAGCATATAATCTTCATATCAAATACTGAAAAGAATCAGATGCAGTGATATCTGACATAATCAGTCACAGACCTGATTTCATGAGTGAGAGTTCTGCAAATCAGGCATAAGAAATGTTCATGTTAAACATGCTGAGAGAATGCAAGGAATCAGAATGAGTGAATACTATGATCTCTCACTTGAAGAATGACAAGATGTCAGATAACAAGTGTCTTGTGAAAGTAGTAGAAGAGATGCTTCTGAACTTCAAGCTGAGAAAATTGAAAAATGATGTTATGCTTTACTGTGATCTAGAATATGCAGAAGCTCTCTATCTAGAATCTTCATTTTAATGTGACTTGATGACTCACATACACAAGGAATTTGATCACTTAGAAAGTCCTGAACTCATGAGTGTACTTGAATCAAGAGTGTACTGACTAAGCATGGCTGAGAACATTCAGATATACACTCATAAGTGCCTGAATTGTCAGGTTGTGAAAGGATTGAAGAAAGAGTTAGAATGTGAGAAAGTGCAATATCAGATGAAGTGTATAATACAACTGTTCAAACAATGAGAGATGAACCTCATAGACATATTGCCATGAACATCAAATGAAAATTGATGAATAATCACTGCTATTGATTACACTACTGACTGACCAGTTGTGAAAGCAGTTTCAGAGATGATAGAGAAGATGATGACAAAGTTCCTATATGATGAGATCTATGTCAACTATGAAATGCCACACAAGATTCTAACTGATAACAGTGTAAACCTTATAGAAGAAGTGATGAGGCATTTTATGAGTCAGTTACAGACAAGACATTGTAGAACAATATTATATCATTCATGAATGAATGAGAAGATGAAACACTTGAATGAAATCTTGAACAACATACTGATAAAATATCTAGTGAGCAAGTCTACAAGACTATGAGATGAATATCTCAGGCAGATGCTATTGACTACACAGATTTGACAGCATGCAGTCTTCAAGTGTTCATCATTCTACCTGTTGTATGAATTGCATCCGCGCATTCTGAAGAATGCTCTGAAAAAGATGAAGAAGAAAACAGCAGTTACAGACACAGCAGTAGCAGTTGCAGACACAACAGTTGCAGACACAGAATCAAGATTGAAAGAGATCAGCCATGCACATATAAAAGCTAACAAGTTACTTCTGAACTGAGCAATTCAATCAAAAAGAATATAAGACTCACTTGTTAAGAAATCAAGTCTCAAGATGAGAATATGAGTTCTTATACATAATGAGAGTTCTGAGAAGTTTCAACCTAGATGGTTTAAGTCATATAAAATACTCAAATCACATTCTCTGAGAATGTATACATTGAAAGAATCAGAGAGATGAGTCTTACACAACTTAATCAATGATTTACAACTTATGAAAGTAAGAGTGCAAGATCTAAGTGAATTATGATTATTCACAGCACTATATCAGTGTTGAAAAGAGAGACTATATTGAAAAGTCTATGAGTAAGAGAATTATAGACACTTATGATCAGATAATCTTACTTATTTCATCTTTTCC
>NW_025544797.1:0-2714 GCF_000003525.1 Blastomyces dermatitidis ER-3
AATTATCTTCTATTAAAGCAATGGAAATTGAAGCTTTAATTTCTTCTTCTACTATTAGATTTGAAAAGGCCTGTATGAACTATACTCTGAGAGTTATAAAGATGAGTTTAAATCATATAATCAGAGAAAGAGTCTCTTCTTCATTTTCATCAAGTAACTCTGGAAATGAACTGAATTGAAATAGATTTCTTGATTGAAATGAAAATAATTTTTCAAAGAAAATGTCTTCTCAACTGTACAGACTATGCTCTCTGATTAAAAATCAATTTTCTTCTTTAAATATTGAAAAAGTTGATCATGAGAAGTTATCTCTCTGAAGAGAAAAGCTTGAATCTCTTATAGACTTATAAATAAGTAAACTATCTAAAGAGAAAGAATATGAACAGCATTTAAAGAGAATTTCTACAATTAATATAAAAGACTCTATTCTAATTTATTCAGATGACTTAAAAAATGAGAATTTGAATATATTAGACACAGACATTGTTTATTCTGAAGATAATATAAATTTTATCTCAGATTTCTGAAATTTAGGCTGTGAATCTGAAGTCTTTGATGCTGAACTATTTACAATAGTGAAAGCTTTCAAACTCATTGAAATAAAATCTCATAAAAGAGAAAATAGTTTGAAAGAGATATGAATATTCTCTGATAGTCAAGCTGCTTTAAAAAGACTTAGAAATAGTCAGATTTATAATGATTAAAAGAATCTTGAACTGATCTTAAACTCTGTTTTAAAAATTTAAAAGAGAAGAATATCAAAGCTAATAGTTTATCTGCACTGAGTTCCTGCTCATATGAATATTCATGACAATGAATTGGCTGATTCAGCTGTAAAAAAGAGTGCAGAATTAAGTAGATCTATTTAAAAAATTGTATTCTGATCTTTTATAAAGAGAAAAATAAAAGAATCTTATTTAGATAAGTGAAATGAAAACTGGTAGAAATAAAAGAAGAGTGTATATTATTCAAGATTTGAAATAAAACTCAAGTGAAAATCTTGTTCAATTAAATGTAAAAAGAAAATATTCTCATCTATAATACAGCTGAAACTAGAACATGACTATTTCAAATCTTATATACAAAGATTTAATGATAGATTTGACTCAATAGAATGCTCATTCTGCAATGCAAATGAAAATTCTGAGTATATTGTAATACACTGTGCATTATACAATAGTCTCAGAGTCAGATTGAAAGAGAAGTATAATTTAAATTAATTAAATATAAGATTCTTATTCTCAACTGAGACAGGAATTAAATACTTAATAGACTTTCTATTAGAAACTCAAGCAGCTACAAGAAAATGGCTAAATTCAGAAATATCTGAATATGAAGAGAAGGAAATCAATCAGATATAGTCTGTTAAAACAGCTATATACTATCTTTTAATAATTTGTTTTGTTACAGTCTCTCTTTACTTTATCTTTTCCTTTCAATTCCTTTCTATCTATCTATTTAATGTGTCTATCTTTAAGACTGTGTTCTCTTTTCCTTTGTCATGATATTGTCAAATGATTTCAAAGTATTAGAAGATGTTAAAACACTGCAATTTGTAAACAGTTTTTATATTCTGAGCTGAAATTTTCTGATTTTGCATATCTGAAATTGATGAATGTATAATAGTTAACTTTACAGATATAGGAAAATCTCTGAGAACTAAAAGTTCTCAGATAGATGTCATAGTCTCTGACTACATATATCTATAATTGAAGAATAATACTAATAATAATATACATGTAATTATAATACACACAAGACTTCTTAGACAGAGAGAGAAGAACACAGAGAAATACAGAAAGTAAAACATAGTATATAAACAGCTCATTTTCATAATAATTTTTCAGATAAGATGTATAAGTCTAGACTCTAGACTAATCAGTGAGATCATGAATTTCACATTTAATTTCATTTAATCTGATCTTATACATTTCTTGATGTGAATCTCACTGAGACTAGTTATTAAAAAAACATGCAAAGTAACTATTAATCAGATCTCAAAATGAGCCTATAACTTAGAAAAATTAAGAAAGTAATTTTATTTAATCTCATTTAGTTTCATTCTTGGCATAAAGTTACTATTTTTAGAGATTTTAAAGTTTTTTTAGACTATTTTTAATTTTTTAAAAAGTAATGATATTTGATAATACTCAAATGAGATTTAAAGTCATTTAAAGCAATAAAATGAATTTGAATTGAGAAGTGAAAATCATGATCACATTTTGAAAATGTGATAAGAGTAGACAGTAAGTCTTACTGAAACAGTATGAGACTACTCTCTAATCTTAATACTGTGTAATGAGATTAATTAAATTAGTAATGAAACTATTAAATATTCTGATTCTGATCTCAGACACGGTCACACAGTCAGTCTATATAAGTCTCACATTTATAAGTGTAAAAGAGTAAAACATTCACATTCTTATTTCTGAAAATATAAATATCTTTTATCTGCATTACTAGACTGACCGTGTGACCGTGTCTGAGACCAGGACCAGATTTTTTGATAGTCTTATTATCAATTCAACTGATTTCATTACATGATTTTAACATTAGATAGTAGTTTCATACTGTCTCAGTTAGACTGGCCGCCGGGACCATGAACTTCATGTTTGGTCTCATTTGGTCTGGTCCCATACTATTCTGGTTAATACACCCTAGCCCTCGTCATGCGTCGAGTGGTATAGCTAACTTATGATTTTAGACGCAGCTTT
>NW_025544798.1:0-2055 GCF_000003525.1 Blastomyces dermatitidis ER-3
CTCATTCCAGTGGCAATTTCAGTGAAAGATCTGTTCAAAAGACCTTCTCATACTTCTTCAGAAGCTTCTTCATATGCTTGTCCTTCTACATATCTTTTATCTTGGTTTCCTTCACTTTCAAGTCCTGTATGATATACAGAATGCTTTTGAATGAGATCTTGTAAATTGTTCTCTTTGCTTGTTAATGTGTAAGCAGATTTAACCCTTCTATATCAGAGGCATGAAATGTTCTTCTCATATCAGTTGATAGAATTGTATGAACCATTTTCTTCCTATCAGTCAATCACATATGACATGTATGTCATTAGATCTGCGGATTGAACCTTTAGAATCAATTAAGTCTGAGAATAAGGTCATATTCCATGTTCTGCAGCTCTTGTGCTCAAATATAGCAAGATCATTCTCTGAAGTGCAAGAGAACTCTTACTTTTACAGGTAATATCAAATATCAGTTATCAGATAATCTTATATATCAGAGATTCTTCACTTGATGAATCTCTTTCAATCTTCAGATTATATAATCATTAATATATTATATTGAAGCTTCTGTGTCTGCTAACACTTTTGCAGCCATCTCTTAATTCTTACTTAAGTGTCTCTTATACATTAACATTTCAGACTCTAAGATATTAAGATGAGTGTTCACTTTCTCATCTGCATCTCAGTCAGAAGTCTGCTTTCTCTTTATATTCACAGGATTCAGAGAGTCATCTAACACAGGCATCTCTTTCACTTTGAAGACTTTTCATAGAATATCAGTGAGTGTCTCTGAGCTCACTGATTCTGCTAGTTTTTTGACTCTCTTGCTTCTCTTGACTGTGTACACTGAGTGTAATCTTTTGCATCATGATTTTGATGTCTGCAGTTGAAGCAAGCTTAATACTTGTGATATCAAGATTTTCACTTAGAGAATCTCTTTTTCAGAGAATTCAGTGCTTTAGTAATGACATTCAGATCTAGATTTATTATATCTAAGTGTGTGACTTGTGTTATAGAAGTCTGATTACTCATTCTTTACTGAGATATACTTGATTGCAGTATTTTCTGTTATAATTGACTCACTTGTTCTTGTACAATGAGAATATTGTATGCTTCTTTCACTGTATCTGATTGCAAGATTAAGCATTTTCATTCTACTCTTAACTTGAGTGTAAGATTATGAATAAAGATCTATAAACAGAAAGATGTTGAAAGCTCTTCATTCAACATAAGATAGTGTAAACTGAAGTATGTGAAGTATAATGTAAGATTACTCACTTATCTACACTCAGTGAAGTGTTTATAATACTTATCTCACATGTTCACTTTCTCAAAGTTGTACAAGATTCATTTGAAAAACTCATTTCATGTTTGTGAGAATGAATATTGCTTCAGATCTGTGAGATTTATCTTTTTATCAGTTATTTATAATGATTTTGCTTTTCTATGTAGAAATATAGCAGATCTTAAGACTTGTTAAAATTCTGTTAACTATCTGTCTGTGAGTTCATATTCAATTTAATAATATAATTGCATCTGACTTAGCCAGCTGATTGCAGCATTATTTTTTCAGTCATTATTAAAGCTTAGTGACTCTGGCAGATCTCTTAGCTTGATGTATCTCATGCTCAGATTCTCATTCTGCACAGTAATCTCTGATAATGTGTATACTTCTGAAGAGATTGTGAATAATCATGATGAGATCTTCAGATTCAGTGTAGTCATCTATCTGTGTAAATGTTTGATCTCTCACTACAGATCTAAGATCTGGTTTTCTCTATTCTTATTGATGATAATGATTGTGTCAGTGAAGCTCTTCATAGTGAATACCTGATTTACAGTGAATGTTAATTGTTGTTTAGCTTCTGTCTCAGCCTGTCACTGTGTATACAAGGCCTTGATCTTGTTTAGAATTCTTGTACATGTATGAAGCTTTGATTCTGATTCAGTGATTTCAGCTGTTTTTCTTACTGCTTTGAGTAAACTCTCTGAGAGGTTCTGTATATCTTCTGATTCAGATAGCAGAGAAGAATGTTGTTTGTATCAGTTAGAGAAGATATTCATTTTGATAATTTC
>NW_025544800.1:0-7105 GCF_000003525.1 Blastomyces dermatitidis ER-3
CCTCGATCCGAGGGAAATTAGATATATAAAGAAAAAATAGAAGTTAATACATTATAAAAATAAAATTTTTGTTTAAAGTAACTTTAATGCTGACAATTGCCAATCTGTTAGACATAAATATAATATTACTTGTTAAACCCTTATAAATGGAATTATGATTAAAAATTAAATAAAAAATTTTTTATTTTGATTTAACTTTTATTATAAGTTTTATTAAAAATAGTAAAAATAGTAAACAATAAAAGTAATAAAATATTACCATCTATAAAACTAAAATAAAATAAAGAGACATAAGAAAAAAAACCTATTAAAATGTATAAACCATAAGATGTTATAATACCTGTACTTAAGCTACCTATATTATTACTTAAAGCTAAAAGGCTTTTTTCTAAACCATAAGGTCCTATAAGTTCAACAGAACCTTTATCAAGAACTTTAGTAGTTTGACCACCTAACTTTAAAACAACATCAGTAATATAATTATTATAAAAAAGTTCTATAAGAAATCTTTGATTAAAAAAACTAAATAAATTATAACCTATTTTAGTATATTTAAATTTAATAATAAATAAACCAAAAAATTCTGAAAAAAGTAAAGAAATAAAGCTTAAGCTAATAGTAAGAATAAAAGGTAATAATTTAAAGAAAGTAGCAACAGCAAATTCAGTATCTAACATACAATCATGTAAAGGATGAATAAATAAACTATTATCAGAAAAAAACCCAGTTCCTAAACCTATAAATAAATCTTTAGTTAAATAACCAAAAAAAATAGAAAAAACAGCTAATATAATTAAAGGTAAATTAATAAATAAATCACCTTGATCAGCTTTTTTATAAGTAATTAAAGGTCCATTAGGATTAGTTAAAAAAGTTAAATATAAAACTTTTACTGAATATAGTGTAGTAAACATAGCACCAAGAGTAGCTAAAAAATAAACAATAATACTAGATAAATAAAATTGACCATAAGCAGATTCTAAAATAAAATCTTTAGAATAAAATCCTGTCATAAAAGGAATAGCTACTAAACTTAAAGAAGCTATTAACATAACTGAATAAGTTAAAGGTAAAAAAGCCTTTAACCCACCAAATTTTCTAAAATCTTGGTTATCTGCTACTGAATGTATAATAGCACCAGCACCTAAAAATAAAAGTGCTTTATAAAAAGCATGATTTACTAAATGAAATAAGGCAATATTATAGGAAGATAAACCAATTGCTATAACCATCATACCTAATTGCTAAAATTACTATTATAAAAAATATAACGTAATTTGGACCATTTCTTTATTAATCTTGATAATTTTCTCATCTATATTTAAATTTAATTCATTCATTAAATTTTTCAATATTATCACTTTTCCTTTGTAATCTTATTGAATAATATTGTTTTATTAAATTAACTCTTTTTATTTTCTCTGTTCTTAAAGGATATTTATTGAAATAATTATCTATTAAGTTAAATAATTCTGATTTTCTATAAATAACATATTTAAATGCTTCTATTTTAGGACTACTTATCTCTACTTTTCCTCCATAGATATCTATTAAAGGTTCCAATAAATATTTATTTTTTTGAGTTACACTAATAAAAACTTGTCCGGATGATTCATTATAATATATTGAACCGTCACTATCTATAAATCCACTTAATCATCCATTATTAAATGTAAGTTTATCTGAATATTTTAAGGGTATATTAAATTTTATACAAAGCTTATTCATTTGTAATAAACGTGTGGGATTTCTAATTAATCCATTCATATCATTTATTAATTTTATTAAACCAGCTTTATTTCTTAATTTATATTTAAAAGCATAAGTATTTGAAATTGGTTTAATAGATCCTCCGTATTTATGTTGTATTAAATATAAAGCTTTTTTATCCCTGGCATCCATAGTTATTTCACAACTATTATATCCATTTTTAGATAATAAAAAATAACCGTCCCCATCTATCAATCCTGCTAATCATTCTTTGAAACTAAGATCTTCAGGGTTATTTTTATATGTTAAATTATTTGTATTTACATTTGTATATATATTTCTATAAAATACTAAATTATAACTATTTTTTAATGTATAGGTTGATTTGTAAATATTAACTTTACTTACAGTAACTTGCTTTTTAAATATAGAAATTTTTGATATTAAATTAAATAAATTTAATTTAATAAAGATTAATATCAAACGTATGGCCTCTGAGATTCCTACTAACTTACTGATAATATTAAATTTTCATCTTATTAATACAGATAAATTATTCTGATATAACCTTATAATGGTAGATGAATTAAAAAACTTAACATTATAGTGATTATATAAATAATCACGAGCTTTGGTTATCTGCGAATTAATTATATTATATATAACCTTTACGCATATAGTTTGATGCCTGAATATACTAGAATGAATAATATATTCTTGAGCCAATCGACTCATAGTAGAATAAGCTATAACTTTCTTAATATCTTGTTGAAATAAACCTATAACTGAACTAAATACAGTTGTTATCGCCCCTACTCATAAACATAGTAATAAAACAGTAGAACTGTATTCTATTATCGGTGAAGATCTCATTAATAAATATACACCAGCTGTTACCATTGTTGCAGCGTGGATTAAAGCAGACACTGGAGTAGGTCCTTCCATAGCTTGCGGTAATCAAACATGAAGACCTATTTGAGAACTTTTAGCCATAGCTCCTATTAATAAACAAATACCTATTAAAGTAATAATATTATTATTTAAATAAGGAGCTAAAGAAAATATTGTTGAATAATTTATATTACCAAAAGATCATATAATTATAAACATACCTATCATTAAAAAACAATCTCCTACTCTATTAGTTAAAAAAGCTGAAATAGAGCTTTGATTTGCTGCTATTCTAGTAAATCAAAAATTTATTAATAAATATGAGCAAACTCCAACACCTTCTCAACCTAAAAACATCAATAAATAATTATTAGCTGTTACTAATATAATCATCATAAAAGTGAATAAACTTAAATAACTGAAAAATCTTTGATTGTGCTTTATGTCAAATTTATCATACAATTGGTTTATTAGTATTTAATTACTAACAAAGGTTATTTCTTTTAAATTTTTATATTCTTACCTTCTTTCTAATTGAAATTATACCTTCAACTGTAATATGTGAACGATTAATCATTAAATATTAAATTTTTAGTCAGAAAAAAGAATTAAATAGTTTTATACCTATTATAGATTATTGGTTAAAAAAAGGAATTATTATATTACTAATATCAGCAAAGTCAACTATTAACAAACTAACTCCAGACTTACCACTATATTTGTTTATCTTTTATGAACCAAAAAATTAAACCATTTTATACTTTAATATCTTAACAACGTTAAGATATTATAATTATTACTTGATAACGTAATTTACTTTTGATTTATTGGATACGTACATAAAAATTCTCTTCTGCATTAACAAAACCAAATATTCAATCAGGATCCTTATTAACATCTTTATAATTACATCCACCGGAGTATATCCAGCTAATTATAATTTTAATATGTCAGATAAACCTTAAACTATTGATGCTTTAATATTTATTATTTGATTTAAACCTTATACAATGAGCTTTAAAAAATTCTACTACTTGTTTAAATAATAAAAAAATCCATTTATATTAATAACAGATATTTTTCGAAATAAATATTAAGTTTATTTAAATCATTAATTGAATCTATTTAATAATTAACTCTTACAGTTTCGAGCTAAATAAATATAATCTACACTACCTTTAGTGTAATTTATTTAATAAATTAAGATATTTTGTATATAAACCTAATTGAAATTTCAAGTGTACATTTTAACCTAATTTATATATTCTATTTATATTTATTATTATACTAAATGAATTATCTATTAAACTAGATTAAATTCTAGAATAAATGCATCTAGAAGTTTAGGAAAAAAAATTTTTTTATTTTTTATTAAACCATTATTGTTTAGATGGGATTTTGACAAAGGAATTTCAACTTTGTTGTATGTTGAAACCGAGTTTTATACCTCTATTTCTTTCGAAATCCTTTAGAGTACACCTTAAATCTATTTAAATTCTATTAATAGATTAACTGCCGTCTACTCGTTGCTCTTTTACAACCATATTACTTAATATGCTTGATTTAGATCCGCGATAATCCATTTGGTTTTCACCTATCTTAAGGCTTGTTACCTTACCTGAATAATTACTTCAGCCACTGATAGTTTTTCAATTACAGCTTGGTACCTTAAGCTTTAGGAGTTCCCCGGAGTTTGACAGTTTATCCCCACAGTTACATATTCCCCTCTTATATAACTTCAAGGATCATGACTCATATAACCTATAGAATATATATGAACTAAACTTGAAACAATTAACACAGGTATAAGCATAGAAACAGTTAAACTATCATAATAAAAACCTCAATAAACATTAAGAGATTCTGAATCTATTCATCTTATTAAATCTATAGTTACAGGTATATTATTATAACCTACTTCTATAAAAGCTAATAAAGCAAAAAAAGTTGTTATTATAATAGAGCTAGATGTAATTAATTGCGCTCCTTTAGTTCCCAAATTTCTTCCAAAAAAACCTGAAAATATTGAACCTAATAAAGGTAAAATAATTATAACTAAATACATTATGAATATTGTATTGCTATACTTCCTCTTAATCTATAAAAAGCTACTAATATACCTAAACCTATTGCAGATTCTGCACCAGCTATAGTTATTACATATATAGCAAAAGTTTGACCTAAAATATCATCAAAATTTAATGAACTTATTAATATCAAAAAAGTAATAGACAATAACATAATTTCAATAGAAATTAACATTAATATAATATTCTTTCTATTTAAAACAAAACCTAAGATTCCTATTAAAAATAATATTAATGAAAGATTCATATTATTGCTTCATATATAAGATTTATGTATATAAAAAAAATTTTTTTTTTTAATGGTTTAGTACTCTAATTATTTTTATTAATATAATATTTCTTATATTAATCACTCATTTGGTCACGTAATCATAATAAAAATTTTTTTAAACTTACAGATTGTATTGCTATAGGCATAGAACTATGTAATATACCACAAATTTCTGAACATTGTCCGAAATAAGTTCCTTGTCTATTTAAATAAACAGAAGATTGGTTTAATCTTCCTGGATATGCATCACACTTAATTCCTAAAGAAGGAACAGCAAAAGAATGTATAACATCTGCAGCTGATACTACGAATCTTGTGTGTGTTAATTCAGGTATAATTACTCTATTATCTACTTCTAACATTCTTAATGTACCTTCTTCTAAATCAGCATCTGGTACTATATAAGAATCAAATTCTATAAATTCATTATCCACATTTGTAAAATCAGGATATTGATAACTTCAATATCATTGGTGCATTCGACTGTACATTAAGCATTAAAAAAAATTAACACCCACAAGTGACCCAGTCTGTTGCAATATACAAAAAAAAATAAACTGTATACTGACAGTCTTGTATTACTAATCCTGATTACAATTAATAATATTTTAACTGTTTTCACTTGCGTCGCCAAAGGAAAACATGTTTTCCTTTAAGTTCCCTGTCGAGAACTTATAAATATATAAATATTTTTTGCTAATATCACTCATAATATTAACCAGTATAGAAACTAATTTATATATTTAACGACTACTATATATATATATATATTTGATTTATTAAAAGAACTTATGACTTTGCCATTATATTATTAAATATTAATACCTAATTTATAATACATAGAATTATGCATATAAGGTAAAACTATTTTTATTAATTTGGGTACAGATTCTTTTTTTATATAAACAGAAGATTGAATACCATTTTTTAAAATTTGTATTGTACAATCAAGATCATAAAGTTTTTTCAATAAAAATACTAAAAATTTAGTTTCATCTAAACTAAAATTATAAGTAGAAATCCGAACACCTGGATTAGCTCAACCTCCATCATCCATTATTCAAACAGTTAAAGCTAAAGGTGTTAAATATTTTTCTAATTCAGGTCTTATTATTTTTTTTCCTTTACGATAAAACATATCATATATTCAATTAAAACTTCTAAATGTAAAAGTATTAAATTCATAACCATAGTATTCTTTACTTTGATTTTTTAATAATCTAGAATATTTTATAGGTTTTAAATTTGAACAATATCCTCTAGTATAAAAGAAATTGTATAATCAAAATAAATAATCTTTATGTACAATACTTTGTCTATAACAGAATCTTGTACCTTCTACAGATCTTCTATTACCGTAAGAATCTCCTAATAAAGAACCGACTAATACTGATACTATATCTTCATTGTGCGGTCCTATTCTTTTTGAAGCTTTAACTTTAGTATGAAAAGATCTTATATTATTAATATCTAATAATTTACCTAAAGCTCTCCTACCATTATAAAGGCCTTTTATTGTACCTAAACCCGGTGTGGAACGAACTACTAAGGTATTAATGGCTAATTCCATATTGGAATTTTTTATGCTAACCTGAGTTAAGTTAGATATTAAAGAAATATTTTTTTCACCATAATAGGTATCTTTTATTTTTTTTAATATATATAGTGTAAGGCCACCTAAAAAGAAACCTTCTCCATATATAACTAAAGATGGATCCATTACTTCATCCATTAAATATAATAATTTAAAAGAAGGAAATGCAATAAGAATCAATATTACTGCTGGTGTTATAGTTCAGATTAATTCTATTAATGTACCATGATTCATATATTTATGAGATATTACAGATTTTGTTGCTTTAAAAGTTTTTATTATAACTACCATCATTCATGTTACAGTAAATAGTATTATAGCTAAATAAAACATTATATTATTATGTAATTCTTCAATTCCTTCCATTTGAGGAGTAGCACTATCTTGAAAATATAGACCTCAAGGACTTGGTGCATCTAAATCACTATTTAAATTGAAATTTACCTCTTTATTATTTATATAATTCTTAATACTATCTATTATATAAAGGTATGATAAGTTAATACATACTAAAAAAATTTGTCATTAAAATTTATTATCAACTTAATTCTT
>NW_025544799.1:0-33309 GCF_000003525.1 Blastomyces dermatitidis ER-3
TCTAAAAATATTATTTATTATCTTTAAACTAAAAACAATAAATTAAATATAATATAAAAATCCTTAATATGTATAATTTAGATATGGTTTATAGCCCATTAGACCAATTTGAAATAAGAAATTTAGTAGGAATTAATTCTACAATAGTGAATGCAAATATCTCATTGACAAATATAGCCTTATATTTAATAATAAGTGCAACAATAATTTTACTAGTAAATGTACTAGCAACAAATTTTAGAAGAATAATATCAAATACTTGATCAATTAGTCAAGAATCTTTATATGTAACTATACATAGTATAGTAATAAATCAAATAAATCCTAATAAAGGTCAAATATATTTTCCTTTTATTTATGCTTTATTTTTATTAATTTTAACAAATAATTTAATAGGTTTAATTCCTTATAGTTTTGCAACAACATCTCATTTTATATTAACTTTTTTTCTTAGTTTTACTATTGTTTTAGGTGCTACCTTTTTAGGTTTCCAAAAACATGGTTTAGAATTTTTTTCTTTTTTTGTTCCTTCTGGTTGTCCTCTTGGTTTATTACCTCTATTAGTTTTAATTGAATTTATTTCTTATTTAGCTCGTAATATTTCTTTAGGTTTAAGACTTGCAGCTAATATTCTTTCAGGTCATATGCTTTTATCTATTTTAAGTGGATTTACATATAATATTCTTAATAGTGGTATTTTATTTTTTTTTATTGGTTTAATACCTCTAGCTTTTATTATAGCTTTCTCTGGTTTAGAGTTAGGTATAAGTTTTATTCAAGCTCAAGTTTTTGTAGTTTTAACTTGTTCTTATATTAAAGATAGTTTAGATTTACATTAATTAAACTTGTTTTATTATCTACAAATTATATAATAGAGAGGAAAATCCTAAACTTATTCTGTAAATGTATTTAATATATGTTTATTAAAAATACAATAATTTAAATTATGGAATTATAACAGAAAATAATTAGATATATATATATATAATTATATATATATACTATGAACATGAATCCTTTATTAAGTTCTTTTTTTAGTATCATATATATTCACAGAAACCGGGTTAAATGTAGATAATAATATATAATTCAATTTAAATATAATAAAGTTAAAATGAACCATAGTAATTAGTATTAATTAATTACTCCTATATTAGATTTAATAATATTTTTATTATTAAATTAATTAGTATTATATATATAAATATAATACCTTAATTAAATTGTAAATAAGTAAAACTAAAAAAAAAATAGTTATAAACATTAGTAGTAGAATTAAAAATAAAAAAAAAAATCTAAAGAATAAAAAAAGAATGAAAAATAAATTCTACTAATAATAGTATTAATAAAAAAAAAAATTTTGAAAGATAAATTCTACTAATAATAGTATTAATAATAAAAAAAAAAAATAATGAATAAAATTTTATTATTAGTTATATTAAATAAATAAAAATTTTTAATAATTAAAGATTAATTATAATAATAAAAAAAAAATATTTGAGTTTGATGATGGCTCTGATTGAACGCTATCCAAGTGCTTGACACATGCTAATCGTACGACATCATGTTAAAAAATGATGTAGTGGTGTACAGGTGAGTAAATAATATTTTGGCTACCTTAAAGAAAGGTTAAATACCTTATATAAGAAAGAAATTAATATTTCGCTTTAAGATGTTAATAAATATTCTCGGTGAATATATAGTAGTAGAAAAGGTAATATCTTAACTAGCTATAAACCGTAGTCGTGACTGAGAGGTCGATCGATCACATTGGGTCTGAAAAAACCCCAATGCGTATTAGTACAGCAGTGAGGAATATTGGTCAATGGCCTAACGGCTGAACCAGCAACTTGGGGGAATAAATATAATGATATAAATAATATCATTATTTTTCTAAATAGGATAATGATTATGACAATTTTCTATTTATAAGTCTTGACCAAATTACGTGCCAGCAGTCGCGGTAATACGTAGAAGACAAGTGTTAGTCATCTTGATTGGGTTTAAAGGGTACCTAGACGGTATAATAAATCTGATAAAGATATTTATTTACTAGAGTTTTATAGGAGAAAGGGAGAACTTTTGGAGGAAAGATATAATTTTTTAATACCAATAGGACTGATAACGGCGAAGGCGACTTTCTATGTAAAAACTGACGTTGAGGGACGAAGGCTTGGGGAGCGAAAAGGATTAGATACCCTAATAGTCCAAGCAGAAAATTATGAATGCCATAAGTTAGATTCAACATTTAACTTGTATTATAAGTTTAAATGTACAAATATATTTAACATATAAATGAAAGTGTAAGCATTCCACCTTAAGAGTAAGATGGCAACATTGAAACTGAAATCATTAGACCGTTTCTGAAACCAGTAGTGAAGTATGTGTGCGACAAGAAACGTATATTAGTAATGCGGTGAAATTCCGCTAGGTCGTCTCTACCTAACACTATCTACACAAGCAAAATAGTAATAGTTTGTTTGAAGCTGTAGAGACAATGTAGCCTGTTTTAAATAACAATGTAAATATATTAAATATATTTTCAGGAGCTAGTGTAAGTAAGATATGGAAAGCGAAAGTCAAAGTAGCAAGGATGCTTCGTAACACTACATTTAATAAAGGATGGTATAGGTTTAACATATTAATCTATAAGAGATACTAATTTCCTTTCGGAGTAGAGCTACTTTCCTAAGTCTTACGTAAATTGTGCTAATATATGGACTTGGTAACTCCTTTGTCTTCTTAAAAAAAAAAGTAGCAATATATAATTAATCTTATAGATTATGAAGTTATTGTAATAGACAAAGGAAAGAGGATAAGTTAAAAAGCAAATGCCTAATATTTATTTCAATTGAAGTAAATAAATATTAAGGATATAAATATATTTTTAATTAATTTCAAAACTCGTTTTAGATTATCATATATACTTAGATTTTAACTTAAAGTATTAAAAATTAAAATTAATAAAAAAATATGTCAAATACAATATTATATATTATAATAATTTTTATCTCACTTATAATATTACTTTTATTTTTTTTTTTCGGTCTTAATAAAGAAACTTTAAACAGTATTAAAAAAGGTCTAAAAAAAGGTTGGTCTACATCTGTATTACCTAAATCTATAGAAAAATTTACTATGCATCCTTTAACAAGAATATTTAGAGTTATAGGTGGTATATCTATAATTACTTTTTTAACAAAAAGATATTTATTGTTACCTAGGACTTTTCAATATATTGTTATGTTTATAGCTTTAATACATTTTATTTATATTTTTGTTATAAGTATAATAAAAATTTTTCATGGAATTCGTGTTTTAAGAAGCAATGAATTAGAGATTAGAAATTCTCCTATAGATAGACTTGCAACCGCAGCAGGTAAAATACTTTATTGTTGAAAATTTGGTTGTCAAGCAGGTTCTGCTGGTTTAAGTATGGTTGGTACTTCTTTTTTAATTGATAGTATTTTAGAAGCAGGAGGCCAAGAAAAAGTTTTCACCCCTTTAATTGGTAAGAGTGTTAAATTAATAGTTAATAATAAACCTGCTGATGTGCTTTATCAAGAAATTAAAGATAGAACTAAAAATCTTGAAAATAACAAAAAAACATTTACTGATTTAATGACACTTATGCAAAAAGCTGAAAAATCTTTAGAAAATAGTGATCAATTTAATAAAGAAGAATTTGATGAAATAAAATCTACAATAGATTCTATTAAAGATTCTGAAAAGGTTAAATTATCCGAGATTTCTAAAGATCTTGCGAAAAAAATAAAAGAATATTCAGAAAAAAACTAATATAAAAAATGAATAAATTTATAAAACTAAAAAATTGATACATAACTGGCTTAAGAGATGCTGAGGGTTGTTTTATGGTTAATATTATTAAAGATAATACACGTACTACAGGATATAATATACAAACATCTTTTGAATTAAATTTAAATCATAAAGATTTAGATTTATTAGGTGTAGGTAATTTATATTATAATAGTAATGATAAAACTTATATAGTTTCATACCTTAATATAATAATATCCCAATTTAAACAATATATATTATTAACACATAAACATTTAGATTTAATATTATTTTCAAATATTATCAATATTATTAAAAATAAGCAACATCTTAGTTTAGAAGGTTTACAAGAAATCCTCAAATTAAAAACTAACTTAAATTTAGGTTTATCTAAAAATATTAAAAACGATTTTCCTAATTTAATATTAATAACTAAACCTAATTTTAAAGGATCCTTAATACCAGATTCTAATTGACTGTCTGGATTTACGGAAGGAGAATCTTGTTTCTATATAAGTATTTATAATTCTAAAAAATCCAGGCTTGGTAAAGCTGTATAATTAGTTTTCAAATTAACGCAACATTCATGAGATATAAAATTACTTAATAATATTACTAAATATCTTAATTGCGGTAGAATAGAAGAACGTAAAGGTAAAGCTTATGATTTTTCAGTAACGTCTTTAAATTATTTAAAATTAAAAATTATACCTTTTTTTTCAGAGTACAAATTATAAGGATCTAAATTATTAGAATTTAATGTTTTTAAAGAAGCAGTCAATGTTCTTGATAATAAATTACATTTAGAAAAAGAAGGTTTAGAAAAAATTATAAAATTCTATGAATACTAAAAGAAATTAATTAAAATATATTTTATTTTCAATAATAAAAATATATTTTTATATTCAATTATTGGAAATGCAGACTTAACATAAGGCAGATTCTAACAAAGAAAGGAAGACTTATATGTCAAACACTTCCTTTTTGTTTGCGGCGATGGCTGCTAGGTATAATACCGAAGATATCTGTTTGAGCCGTATGCGATGAAAGTCGCACGTACGGTTCTTAGAGGGGGAAAGCTCGAGAGAGCCTACCTATCTCGACTATTTAATTCGATAATCCGCGAAAAATCTTACCACAATTTGTATAATATTAAATTATTACAAGCGTTGCACGGCTGTCTGCAGTTAATGTCGTGAGACATGGTTAATTCCTTTAATTAACGCAAACCCTTACTTTATTTATCTATATAAAGTAACTCGCTAAAAAAATGGTTAGAGAATAGGGACCAAGACAAGTCATCATGACCATAATATTGTGGGCTATAGACGTGCCACACATGCCTTAACAAAAGGATGCTATATTGTAAAATGGAGCTAATCCTTAAAATAGGATATAATATGGATTGTTGTCTGTAACTCGACAACATGAATAAGGAATTACTAGTAATCGTGAATCACCACGTCACGGTGAATTTATAATCAGTTAGGTACTAACCACTCGTCAGGCGCTGAAAGAAGTATGTGCAATAAGTTTGATTTGTGTTTATTTTAATAAATATTATAATATATTTATATTTTTACATTAAATTTTCGTATGTATGACTTTAATTGGTGTTAAGTC
Organism: Blastomyces dermatitidis ER-3; assembly: GCF_000003525.1. Lineage (NCBI taxonomy): Eukaryota > Fungi > Ascomycota > Eurotiomycetes > Onygenales > Ajellomycetaceae > Blastomyces > Blastomyces dermatitidis. The sequence goes on from NW_025544799.1 coordinate 5,425, forward strand.
GCAATAAGGTTCGTGTAATGGAAATTGCACGGGATGCATTAATTTTAACAAAAAATAAACAAAACTAAAAAAATTAATTTCGATTAAATTAGGACTCTAACTAATTGGGGTTAATTTTTTTTTTTTTATTAAGGAAGGGTCCGTGTGTTGGTTTACGGGTTGAGCTGTAAACTCAATAGCTTTTTAGCTATCGAAGGTTCAATTCCTTTTCTTCCTAAATGTATAAATTGTGGCTAATTTATATACATTTGTTTTTTGTTTTGATTTGCATTCTTGTAAAAATTTTAATAATTTTTTTTTAATAAGATTTTAATATAATTTTTTTATGTTTTTTTTTTCTGATTATATAAATAATGGATATAGGGATGAATTTTTAGATATTATATATATAATTTGTATCTTATTTAGTCTTTATACTATTATTAGTAAAAATCCTGTGGTTTCTATATTTTTTTTGATAGGTTTATTTCTTAGTATTTCATGTTATTTATTTTTTATTGGTTTAGAATTTATTGGTTTATCTTATTTATTAGTTTATGTTGGTGCTGTATCTATTTTATTTCTTTTTATTTTAATGTTAATAAATATACGAATTTCTGAACTTTTAAGTGATACTTATAATTATTTACCTTTAGCTATGTTGAGTGTAATATTATTTATTTATATATTAGGACAAAATATTCCCAATAATATTAGTGAATTAGGGTATAATAAATTTGAAAATTTGAAACAAGAATATTTTTTTAATTATAAAGAAGATATATTGTATGTTATTAGTTTAAATTGAGATACTTCTTTAGTTAATAATACTCAAATAAGTAGTATTGGTAATATATTATACACTAATTATTCTATTTGACTATTAATTCTTTCTATAATATTATTATTAGCTATGGTAGGTACAATAGTTATTACTTTAAATAAAAATAAATAAAATATATAATTACAACCTGTAAATAAAATTAATGATGAATTTAAATTATTAATAAAACAATTTATAATACTACACACTTTATTATTTATATTAAATATATGAAATATTTAAAAAATAAGAATTTCCAACATCATCCTTATCATATGGTTTCTCCTTCACCTTGACCTATTTTTACAGCTATCTCACTTTTTGTTCTTACAACAGTAGGTGTATTAAATTTACATGGTTTTAGTGGAGTAAGTTATTTATTTTTTATAGCATTGTTTAATTTAATAGCAAGTATGTTTTTTTGATTTAGAGATGTTATATCAGAAAGTACTTATTTAGGTGATCATACTTATGCAGTTCAAAGAGGTATAAATATAGGAGTAGGTTTATTTATAGTATCTGAAGCTTTATTTTTTTTAGGTATTTTTTGAGCTTTTTTTCATAGTTCTTTATCACCTAATATTGAAATTGGTGCTTTATGACCTCCTTTAGGTATACAAAGTATTAATCCTTTTGAATTACCTTTATTAAATACAATTTTGTTATTATCATCTGGTGTAACTGTTACATATGCTCATCATTCTGTAATACAAGGTAATAGAAAAGGTGCTTTATATGGTTCTATCTTTACTGTTTTATTTGCTGTTTTATTTACAATTTTTCAAGGTATAGAATATGATGTTTCATCTTTTACTATTTCAGATGGTATTTTCGGTTCTTGTTTTTTTTTTGGTACTGGTTTTCATGGATTTCATGTTATTATTGGAACTATTTTTATTGTAATTGGTTTATGACGTTTACTTGCTTATCATTTTACTGATCACCATCACGTAGGTCTAGAATCTGGTATATTTTATTGACATTTTGTAGATCTAGTTTGATTATTTCTATATGGTAGTATGTATTATTGAGGTGGAGGTTTTTAAAATTTTTTTATCTTTTCTATTATTTTGTTTAAGTGTGGAGTATTAGATTATACTATGTATATCTAAGAGGTAGGATAAGGTTGACTAATGTCAAGTTACTTAAACAATATTTTTAATATTTAATCTTGTATATTTTTTATTATCTATCAAATATAGAAAAAAAAAAATCAAACAAAAGATATTACATATAATTATTTAACTGAAAGTTTACCTAATTAATTTATAGATGAAGTATTAAATCTTAAAAATATTTTCTAATCTATATATTTATCTTTAATTTTATATATTATTTTAATTATTAAAAAAAAATTTTTTCTCAACTTAACATTTAATATTATAAAGAAAATAGGATAAATTTTGTATATGTTTCTAATATTAACAATAATAATCTAACTATAAAGATATATACATAATATTAATATATATATATATATATATATTAAACCTTTAAATACTTATATTAGTTTAATTTAAAGGTAAAAAATTTAAATTTCAAATTTTTACTAAAAATATCAGTACTATATTCTCCAATTCACATGTATATTTATTTAAGGATTATATACTGGACGGGCGGGTGGGTTGAATAGGTAGGAATACAGGTTAGTATCTGATTTTTTTATATTTTTATATTTTATCTATATTAAATAATTCAACATTATTATCTAATTCCTTCTAATCGAGATATTTATATACCTTAATTTTAATTTTTTATATTTTTTCTATAATAAATAATTCAACATTATTATTATAATTCCCTCTAAGCGATAAACTTATATCCCTTAATTTTAATTTTTTATATTTTTTCTATAATAAATAATTCAACATTATTATCTAATTCCCTCGAATCGAGGCGAGATATTTATTTACCTTATAATAAGGTACTAAAACCATATAGTTATAAAAATAAACTATATTTACGTTATTTTTCTCAAACATCTTCTATAAAGATGGATAGAGATATTTCTCTTTCACGTATACCTAATAATGACCCTAGACTTAGTATTATTAATTATTTTAATAGTATTGAAAGAAGAACTTTTCATAGCCAATATGATAGGACAATGAACATTTATATAGATAATTTACATCCTGCTACACGTCAAAGATTTTATCGAATTCAAGGTCCAAGGCTAGAAGAAGTAAATGATCAAAATAATATTCTTCTACAACTTCAAATACAACAAAGTAATTCTTCAGAAGACTTAAGTTATGAGATAGATGCTCAATGTTTTACAATTCTTCTACGTGAAACTAAAGTATTACGTTATAAAAAAAACCTAATATTAGATAATATTTTACAATTAAACATATCTGAACAAGAGTTAGATGGATTAAGAAGATATTTGGAAAAACAAGATCGTATACTTAAAAATAACTTGGATGTATTGGATAGACTTCTTTATGGTGGAGAGGAAATAGCCCCAGAAAATGAGTCTGAGGTTAATAAGGAAGACTCAGATAACAATGGAGGAGATGACGGGAATGTTGATATGGGAGGAACATCAGAAGGTCCTGATATAACTTCAAATAGTGAATCTTTTAATAATTCTTTAAACATTGTTACATTTGAAAATATTCCTGAAAATTTATCTTATGGTTTTGTAGATATTATTTCAAATACATTAAATGATGTAGTACTAAGTTCATATTTAGATATTACAGTTAATTTATTATCATTAGGTTTTTAAAATTAATTTAAAGGGAAAAAATTTGAAAATAAATATACTTTGATTATCTTATTTATAATAATGGGTAGTTTATTATTAATATCAAGTAATGATTTAGTTTCAGTATATTTATCTATAGAATTATAAAGTTATGGGTTATATCTACTTTGTAAAAACTATAAAAATTAAATAATTCATATATTTATGTTTAATTTAATTTCTTTTATTATAGGTGGTTATGGGTTATATTTACTATATAAATTATAAAAATTAAATGATTTATAAATTTATGTTTAATTTAATTTCTTTTATTTTTTAGTGAGACGGAAAATTGTTAATAATATTTTAAAAAGATTATTAACAAGAGTACTAGGCTTTGCCTAGGAGGGTAGTATCAATAATGGGCATGGGGTCTAGGTTTAACCTAGAAGGTACTGAATGTTTTCTAGGTTTACGGTAAGGTTTATATATCTTATAAACCGGTTTAAAGATTAACTATTCTATATAGTATTATATTAGAATCTAAATGAGCTAAACTATATAAATCTTTTAAGGACCCTAAGGTCCTTAAAAGATTCCTTAACTTAATGAGGTAAAGTATACTTTTGATAAGAGTAGGTTTAGCGTTCAAGTCGCTAAGGAATCATAAATATATTCAATATTTATATAAAATATAATTAGGAGACTTTAGTTTAATGGTAAAACATGTGACTTTTAATCATTACTTTGTGGGTTCGATCCCCATAAGTCTTAAGGATAAAAATAAATAAAAAATTAAATATTAATATTAATATTTTTTTATAGAATAAACCTTTTTAATCCTGATTTTATATTTGAAATATATTGCATATATTTAAACGGCCATAAGTTAATGGTAAACTCGTTGTCTTCCAAACAATAAATATCGATTCGAATTCGGTTAGCCGTAGAGGGTTAGTAACTTAACAGGTAAAGAATTATCTTGTCGAGATAATAGATGCAGGTTCGAATCCTGCCTAGCTCGTAGGGGGAAAAGTCGCTAATGGTAAAGCAAGATATTTGCTAAATATTATGTTTATACATTTAGATGTTCGAGTCATCTCTTTTCCGCTTTCCTCCTAAAATTTTTTATAAAAAAACTAAATTTAATATTGAATATTATTAAGTTGTATATATATATATACAAAGGTTTGTAAGGTGTTCGAATCACCTTAATAATATTATTAATACAAAAAGGATATTTCAATTTATTATTATCTATAGAAAGTATATAGAAATTTATCAATACTAATATAAATATCCTTTTTGAATGTAAAAAAAAAAAAAAATGATATCATTTAGAATAAAAATAGGACCAAATTATTATACAATTAAAAAATGTGTTTTTAAAGGTGTTGAAAATAGTGTTACTCAAGTTCGTACTTTTTCAGGGACATTAGCTAAAAAAAGGTCTAATCGACTAACTACAGATGTTTCACTTTTAGCTAGAGTTTCTAGGAGACCTGTACAAGAAAATGTACAAGAAAATGTAAATGTTGTGTATTTATATTTTAATTCGGCTAAAAATATTTTATTTAATCGATATGACACTATAATGAATGACTGTTTGGAATCTTTTAATCCCGCTATATTAAGAGTATTTTATCTTAGAAATAATAATAGGTTAGAATCTATAACTGATCTTTTATGTGATTTTTGGGAACTGATCGCAAGACAAAATGTTACATTAGAAAACTTAACTATTGAATTGCAATATACATGTCTTTTATTATTTATTCGTGAACAGGAGTTCTTAAAGGATAAAAAAAACTTAATATTAAATAATTTTGAACAAACAGGTTACTCACGTCAAAAATTTGAGATAACCATGAATCTATTAGACAGGCTCGAATCCGAAGTTAGAGCGCTTATAGATAGGTGTGAAATAAGTTATTTTGGGGAGGTTCAGACTTCTGATACTTATCGTGATTCAGATTCTGATTCAGATTCTGAATCTGAATGAGAATCAGATAATTCAGGCGATTTAGGCGATGGGGGTAATTCAGGTAATTCAGGTAATTCAGGTAATTCAGGTAATTCAGGTAATATAGGTAATTCAGGTAATACAGGTAATTCAGGTAATTCAGGTAATATAGGTAATTCAGGTAATTCGGGTAATATAGGTAATTCAGGTAATTCAGATAATTTAGGTAATACAGGTAATTCAGGTAATTCAAGCGATGGAGGTCTTACAGAGGGGGGTACAACTAATGTAGTATACAAATGGAAATCTATAATTAATGATGAACTAAAACCATTAAAGGAATATAAGGGATCATCAAAGATTAGTAATATTACTCCATCAGAAGTATCTAATAAACCAACTCTTATGATAGATTCATCAGAAAAAAGCAGTAATATTACTCCATCAGAGATATCTAATAAACCCTTTATTATATTAGATTCATCAGAAAAAAGCAGTAATGTTACTACATGAGAGGTATTTAATAAACTCAAAATGCGTATTACTTATTCTGGAAAACCCCAAAATACGACTAATAATTTAGGATTAAATGATACTTTATCTGAAATATCTTTAATACCAAAAATAATTTAGGTTTAAATATGGGTGTTGATAGCATCATGGAACCTATAAATGATGTAATGATGAATTCAAATATAGAAAATATGGTGAATTTATTAACAAATTTTTAAATTTAGATAATGAGGTGAATTTATTCTTAAATTTTTAAAAATAAGAACTTTTTATTATAAATTTAATACTCAAAAGAGTATAATTTAAGTGGTAAAATGTGAAGCTTCAAACTTCATATCCTCAGTTCAAATCTGAGTGCTCTTGATAGTAATTAATTTATAATAAAAGAGAATTGACTGAGTGGTTTAAAGTGGTAAGCTTGAAACTTATTTGATCTATCAGATCACATCCGTTCGAATCGGATATTCTCTGAAGAAATAAACAGGTTAGAGCCAGGTGGTTAGGCGTCTCAATTGGGATGAGGAATTGTTATGTTCGAATCATAATAACCTGATGAAAATATAACTAATTACATATGTAAGATATTATTTTTGATAAAAAACTAATATCAAACTAAGTATATAAAGAGACTATTACGGATGTCTGGCTATATATTAAAGATAAACATGTTAAATTAATATCTAATATAAATCTAATAATAAACAAAGTGAATTGAAATATCTTAATAACTTTAGGAAAAAAAATCAAACGAGATTTTATTATTAGTGCAAACTAATATAAAAAAGCTTACAAGTAAAATGGAAAATATCTGTTTGAATAAAGGGGAACCTTCCTCTAAAGCTAAATATAATATATAAGCGATAGCGTATAGTACCGTGAGGTATAGATATAAATAGTAGTTTTATAAGCAGCTCAAAAAAAAATTTAAATAAATAATACGAGCGGACCTTTTGCATAATGGGTCAGCAAGTTAAATTTAGATGCAAGCAAATAAAATTTATTTGCCTAGATAAACCAATTATGAAAAAATGATAAGTATCTAAATTTAGACCCGAAGGCTAGTGATCTTACCATGATCAGGCTTAAGGCCGAACGGGTAAAAAACAAGATTGAGCTCTTGTCAAAGCCCGAGTAAAAGTAAACCTTTTGCTAAAAATCATTAAATTGACGGGGAAATCCTAAAGCAATCTTAACTAACCAAATATAGTAATATATTTTGGGGCGCAGGTAATAACTCGCGGTAGAGTAAAATCAAGATTGATGCACGTAAGTGAATGGGTAATCCGCAGCTAAAGCACCATTATATGGTGATAAGTTCATCGACTAAAAAGTGATTGGCGCAAGCTTAAAATATAGTCAAGCCTCTAGTGAAAGCTAGCAGGATAATATAGTTTTTATTGTCTCTTAGTAAATTATTAATATTATATACTTTATTTTTTAGATTAAATATATGAATATTTTATAACCTATAATAACATTATTTTTACAAAATTTAATTAAACAAAGATCTTTTTCATCAAAAGATAATAGTAATAAGGATTTACCTTACGTTTTACCTTTAATAAAATATGACAATGCTGATATTGAAAAAATTAAAATTTTTTTAGATAATCGAAGGTGTTTACCGTAGAATAAATAAACTAAATGGAAAAACATACAAAGGAAGTTTAAGTAATTTGAGTGTAATATTTTATACTTATTATAGTCTACGTTCTTTGGCTAAAAATAATAGACCTTTGGAACGTGCACTTTTAGAATATGGATTTTCAAATTTTAGTTTAGAAATCTTAAAATATTGTAATTTAGAAAATTACATTGAAAGAGAGCAGTATTATTTAAAATCAGACTATAATATAATTGAATTAACTAGTTCAACTTTAGGTTATAAGTATACAAAATAATCTATAAATAAAATGAAGAATTTTATTTTTAGCGTAGAAGTTTTGAATATAAAGAAATTATATACTAAAAATGCTACAGCAGCAATAAGTATTAAAATTTTAGTTGAAAATATTGAAACTGGAGATAAATTTGAATATAAAAGTTTGACTGAAATAGGTAAAGCTTTAAATGTATCTAAATCGGCTGTTAATTAAGCATTTTTAAACAATAGATTATTAAATAAAATATATTATAATAAAAAAAAAAGCATAAAACTATATTATCTGTTAAATGGATAGTTTAAGATATATTATCTTCATATGTTAAATATTGATATATCTGCTATTTAGGGATAAAAATCTCAGCTCTGCCTAATAAAAAGGCTAAAGAGATAAACTGTATCGTTGTAGAGATATCCGATGAATTGTGGTAAGTTGGTGAAAGACAAAACTGACTAGTATAGCTGGTTTTCCGCGAAACCTATGTGAGTAGGTAATTTAATTAACATCTTAGCAGGTACAGAACTAGGATCTCGGACAATATGTAAATTTTGTGCACATCGGGGGATCGTGATGATTTTATCGGAGAGTATTTGCACTCGAAAGGGCAAAGATGAATATTGAATAATCGGACATAGTACGATAAGGTTGTATGTCTAAAGGGAAACAGCCCTGAACAAGAGTTATAAGGTTCCAAAATTATTATTAAGTGAAATTAAGGATGTACTTATCAAATACAACCAGGAAATAGGCTTAGAAGCGGCCATTTTTTGAAGACCTCGTAACAGAGCACTGGTTAATAAAAAATTTTTTTAGATAGATATGTATACCGAAAATTTAACGGATCTAAATAATATACCGAAACCTTGTTCGTATATATTAATATATAATATTATTTACTAGTTTAAATATATATATATATATATATGAGGTAGCGGAACAATGGATAAATATTAGATTTTTTCTTTTTTAAGAAAAAAAAATTCTATAATAATCCAAGAGAGAATGCTGGCATGAGTAACGAAAAAGGATATTATATCCTCGCCTTAAGCTTATGGTATTTAATTAAAATTTCGGTGTCTAAGTAGGAAGATAAAAGAGTAAAACTGTCATGAGTTTGAAAAACTTCTCCTAATGGATTTTTACGATGATATATTGATTAGAGAAAAAAACCTTTATAAAGTGTTAAAGGTTCTGGAAATTAAATCTAATCCAAAACATGTAGAGCGAACCCAAATAACTCTATTACAAAAAGATATAAGACCGTACCTAAATACTAACACAAGTAAGCAAGTAGAGTATACAAAGGCGTTTGAGCGAACAATCCTTAAGGAACTCGGCAAATTGACTCCGTAACTTCGGGATAAGGAGAGCCGTTATTATAGAAAAAAAAATTTTTTTTCTGTTAAATAAGAGGAAACATAAAATAATGTTGTACGACTGTTTAATTAAAACAAATCACTCTGCAAAGATTAAAAATCAAAGTATTGAGTGTGATGTCTGCCCAATGTCGGTTGTATAACTGAGATGCTTAATTTAAAAAGTTAAGTTTTGAAGGACACCCCGATCAATGGCGGTCTTATCTATAAGGATCCTAAGGTAGCGGAATACCTTGGCCGTTAAATGCGGTCTTGCATGAATGACTTAACGATACAACAGCTGTCTCGAGGATTGGCTCAGTGAAATTGGAATAGCAGTGCAGATACTGCTTAACTCTAGGTAGACGAGAGTGCGACTAGTAAAGTGCTTAATAACAATGTGGTGAAAGCCCACCAGATAACCCATTATCTGAGCTCAGACGGTATGCATTAGAAGTAATTCTTTTGTGTAAAGCCCGTTTAATTTGGTAAACAGACCAACCAACCTATATATAAGGATGGTGAGCTATATTACTATGGATAAAATTTTTATGAATTCACGTTCGAAGCGTATTAGAGTGAGTTTTATTTAGAAGGAAAAAAAGTAAATAAAATTCTAATTAATTGTATAAACAATTTTTCGTTTGTTTATTAATGGGTCTTATATTAATGTACGTATAGTGAAATCCTAAGGTAGTAAATAAGGTGTTATTAAGTAAACTAGGTAAGCCCAATAATATCTTCATATGATAGTATGAAGAAGTTCAAGTGTAAATTTGAATATATATTAGTGGGTAAAGGATATTTTAAAAAGCGAATGTCTCATATTAATAGTGAGAATAGGTTTATGACTAATTCGAAAGAATGCTGACTTAAAATTAATATTAATATATGTTGTAGATTTAACTGAATAATATAAGCTTAAAACTAGATATATAATTAAATTCTTTTTATAGGCTATTAATGAAATAGGTAAAGAAGTAATTATAAATAAAAGAATAAAAAATAATAGTATATTTAAAGAAGACGATTGAGGATTAGATAAACTTTTTGACAGACACAAAAATAAAGATAGTTAAATGTATATATTAATATTTGAGCCGTATGCGATGAAAGTCGCACGTACGGTTCTTAGAGGGGGAAAGTCCAAGAGGGCCTACCTATCTCAACAGACCCTATGCAGCTTTACTGTTACCTTTTATGAATATAGTAAGTCAATTGTGAGTGTATAAGGTAATTGTTAGATGAAATTGAAACACCTTTATTTCAACTATTATATTCTTTATGACTGGAAGACAGTTTATGCGGGGCACAGATCCCATAAAAAGTACCTGGGTATATCCAAAGTTAATAATGTAAGTTTGTAAATTTTAATTTACAGTAATAATATATTTATATTTATAAATTATTATTATTTAGTTTGTTATTAATTATATTTTATATTTATTCAGTTATTATAGTATTAAATTCGAATTTTATAAAATTTAAGTAAGATTTTAACTATATGGTAAATAGATGTATATTAAATATTAATAAATTAAGTTTTATTAGTATTTTATTTATATTAATATTGTATATATAAATCCTTATTAATATGATAATTATTTATACTTTAAAAGTTTAATGGCTAAATCTTGCTTTACTGTTTGACTTACAAGTCTATCAGTCGCGTAAGCGGGGCATATGATCACAAGATGCAAAAAGGAAAGGTCTTGGATTAAAGAAAAAGTTACGCTAGGGATTTTTGTTAGTCCCCCTGTATTTTAAAATACTGGTAATAATTTGGGTAAATTTCAAAAATAACTTATATTTAAGAGTATTTGAAGCGAAACTTATTTTAGCATATTTGTATTTTATATAAATTAAATAAGAACGTTCAACGACTAAAAGGTGAATAGTGCTATTAATAATCCTTTTATTTAATCCCAACATCTTTATTAATTATATAAATTAATCTTTTTATGTATAAATATTAATGAATTATTTAAAATAATATTTTATTAATGAAATAGGTTTAACTTTAGTTAAATTATATTATTATGTAATTAAAAATTATATTAGTAATTTAATATATATATGTGTAATGCTTAATATAATAAAATTAAAAATTAAAAATACTTATAAAAATATTTCAGTAAATTCAAAATATTCAAATTTTTTATATAAAGAATCAGGACCTATTATAAGGAATTGAAAAAATAGTATTTATGTATATAACAAAAATAATATGGCTTTAATATCAACAATCAATGAGATAAGTATTAATTTAATAAAAAATTATTTTAATGCTTATTATTCAAAAAAAAAAAATTTTTTTAGAACTCGTTTAATATTAAAAAAATATTTAACTTCAAAACATAGAATTTTTTTTAGTGATGCTAAATTAAAACATACTAATGACTTAGTAAATATTACTATTTATTTTTATGATCCAAAAATGCGTTTATATTTATCTGAATTAAGAAAAAAAAAATATTTTATAATAAAAAAAAATAAATTAAATTTATTAAAAATAATAGGAAAATATTTTATATTAAAACAAAGAAAAATAACAAAAAACATTTTATTAAATAACTTTGATAAATGTAATTTTAAAAATCTAAAGCTTTTTACAAATTTATATTATAATTTATTTTTAAATAAAACTTTTAAAATAGCTAAATTATACCTTTATATTTTACAATTAATATATATTAATAAATCTAAATTTAGAAATAATTATATACAAGGTTTAGTTAATATTATAAAAAAATTATATAAAAAAAATGTACAATTTAATTTTGTTAATATTAAATATTATTTTTTTAATAGTCAAATTATTACTCAACGTTTTGTTTTGGATATACAAAAAAATAGAAAGTATTTAAATAAAAGTTTAAAAAAAATAATAAAAAATATACCTTTAGAAAAAAAAAGTTTATTAATCTTATATCCTAATAATAAATATATTTTTAATTGAAATTTTATTAAAGATAATTATAATAAATTAGATATAACTAATGATCTATTATATGATTTATTATTAAAAAATAAAACTAAATCTAATAATTTAAAAAAAACTATTTTTGATGATATTAAATATAAAAAAGTAGCAGGTATTAAATTACAAGCTAATGGTAGATTAACTAGACGTTTTACTGCTGCAAGATCTATAACAAAAAATAAGATTACAGGTAGTATAGCTAATATTAATTCATCCTTTTATGGTAATTCTTCAAATTTATTAAGAGGTAAATTTAGATCTAATATTGATTATACTAATCTTAATGATAATTCTGCTTTAGGTTCATTCGGTATTAAAGGTTGATTAAGTGGTTATTAAATTCTTATACTAAATATAAATAATATAATATATAATTAATAAAGATGATGAAATAGTCTGAACCATTTTGAAAATAATGGAAATAAAAGATAAAAAACTTTTATGATAACATAAATTGAACAGGCTAATTTGCGCAAGAGAGTACAAATTGAGTGCGCGGTTTGGCACCTCGATGTCGGCTTAGCTCATCCACATGAATGCAGAAATCATGAAGGGTACGACTGTTCGTCGGTTAAAGAGCTACACGAGCTGGGTTTATTATTAAGCTCCTTTCTTATTAGATAAGAAAGATAACCAGGTGAAATGCAAATACATATTAAATTTATATATTAATACAATTTGCAGCGAAGCTTAAATATAAGAACGTTCAACGACTTAAGGTTTAATCCTTACAAGAGTTCCTGGGTTACGATTACAATATAATTAAAATATTAAAAATAAATTTTTATTTTTAATATTAGTATAATAATTACTTTACAAGTAATGAAATTGACTATTTTTTTTATAGTAAAGTTATTGTTTTTTAACAATTAACTTTTTTTTTATGATTTGATGAAAACTACAATTTTAAGATTTTTTAATGCTTTATATAAGTTGGGTAAATATTTAGAATATAAGATTAGTTATCGAGAGAAATTAACTATGCCTAGATATTTACACGATGTACTTATAGGTTTATTATTAAGTGACGGAAGTTTAGAGAAATCTAGCCTTACTAGTACACCAAGATTAAGTGTAATGTTTGGTTTTTTACATACACCATATTTATTACATTTATATAACCTATTTGAACCATATACTGACAATGGAGTAATAACAGTTGAAATTACTAATAATAAAATTAAAAAATCTTACACACAAGTAGTTTTTAAAACAGCAAGTTTACCTATTTTTTTGTTTATTTTAAATTGTTTTATATATATGATCCTAAATTAAAAAGACATATTAAAATTATGCCTATTAATATAGAAGATCTTATGACACCTGTTGTATTAGCACATTTGATAATGGGAGATGGTAATTTTAAATCTCCAGATAATATTATACGTATATACACAAATAGTTTTTCAAAAAAAGAAGTAGAAAAATTAGCAGAAGTAATTACAAAAAAATTAGGTATTATAATTAATATAGCGCATGATCGAAATAATCAATATATATTAACAATTAGTAAAAACCAATTAGATAAAGTAAGATCTTTATTATTACCTTATATGCATGTTAGTATGTTATATAAATTGGGTTTAGATCCAAATAAAGAGTCAGGTTTTAAATACGTAAATTATTTAGACAAAATTTAATTCTTGGTTTATTAATTAAAAATGGTAAAAGTTATAATTTCGCTTGCTACAAATTTTATTATATAATCGTAATAAGACATAGTCTGAACAACAGAGTGATCTGTTGAAATAAAGTTTAAATTACTTTATGATAACATATTTGTTAATACGTCGTGAGACAGTATGGTTTCTATCTTCTAGAGATAATTAGAGTATAATATAGATAGCCCCTTCGTACGAAAGGAGTTGGGTATGCTGGCCTATGGTTTACCTGTTGTTTAACTTTGATATTATATATATATATATATATCCTAGACTATTTTCACTTAAGTAGTATTGTTTATTAAGCATGGCAGGAAAGCTAAGTCAGTTAGAGATAAGTGCTGAATGCATTTAAGCGCGAAGCTTACTATACTATACTCTTATAAACGTAGTAGAACACTACGAAGTATTTTTATTACATAGGCTTTAGTTGTAAGAATCTTAATTGTTTTGAGGCATAAAGTACTAATTAACTAAAATACTAATTATAACCCATATTAAGGCCTGGTTAGCATAAAAGTAATGCAACCGTTTTGTAATCGGTTTAAGTAAGTGCGATACTTGCACTGGGCTAAAAATAGTATAAGACCCAATGGTCAAGTATGGTTAAGACATAACATTTTCACTGTTAGTGCGAGAGTTCAAATCTCTCTTGGGTTGAAAGAAATTAGCTCAGTGGTAGAGCTGTCGTTTTACACGCGAAAGGTCAGGTGTTCAAATCACCTATTTCTTATATATTAAGTGCAAGTTGATGTAATAGTAACATATTGGACTCATGATCCGATAATTTAGGTGCAATTCCTAAACTTGCTTTTAAAGGCTATAGCTTAATGGTAAAGCCAGCTGCTCATGATAGCTTTTATAAATGTTCGACTCATTTTAGCCTTACGTTAATTTATTTATTATTAAAAAAAAAATTTTTTTTAATCCGAGTGCTGGAATTGGTAGACAGACCTAACTTAAAATTAGGTGATGGATTTCGTGTACGTTCAAATCGTGCCTTGGATAATTAATATTAATTTATATTATTTATTACGTATAAATACTGAAATATTTATTAATTACTATATATTAATAAATTTATATAATATTTTTTAACTTTTAATATTCTTTATATTATATAATTAAAAAAGCTATACAATAAGTTCAAAATTTGTTTTTAGATATAATTTATTTAATACAATAATAATAAATTATTTAAATTCTATAACTAAGGGGCTATAGTCTAATTGGTAAAACTGGGACTTTGCATGTCCTCAATTCAGGTTCAAGTCCTGATAGCTCCAAAGCTCGGAAAGCTCAATTGGTCGAGCGGAACACTGAAGATGTTTAGGCTATAAGTTCAAATCTTATTTCGAGCAGTTTACTTAACTTTTTTTTTTTTATCTTATGCTGAAATTCATGGGTATGCTGAAATTTGGTAACCAGGTTCCACTTAGGATGGAATAGTTTTAACTTTGCAAGTTCAAGTCTTGTTACCCATATTATGTTGTTGACTAATAGGTAAGTCATAAATTTTTGGTATTTATTATTGAGTGTTCGAATCGCTCCAACATAATTTTAGCCAGGATAGTTTAATAGGTAGAACAATAATTTCATGAATTAAGAATGAGAATTCAAATTTCTCTCCTGGCTTATGTAAAAAAATTGAGTTTTCAATTTTTGAATTTTACATAAAAATTTAGGTCGGTATAGTTTAATAGGTAGAACAGCTGTATGTGGCATAGTATATCCTTGTTCAATTCAAGGTACCAACCCTAGCAGTTCAAGTATTAAAAAAAGACAAGTCTTTTTTTTTTTATTAGTATACTATATATTTTTGAACAATTTAATAATTTATATTATAGTTTAATTTAAATTATAAAGTTTAATACTTTATTTCAAAAAATAGTTTGTATTTTTTTTTTTAGACATGTTAGTTCAATGGCAGAATATTGTGCTACGGACACAATGATATAAGTTCAAATCTTGTACATGTTTTATGCAAATAGTTTATAGAAAAAAAAATATATATATATATACTTTTTTTTTTATTAGTTTTTAAAGATAAATTACAAGTATATAAATATAATATATAATGTAGTATTAAATTGTTTTTTTTTACTTATATTAAACTTAGACAGGTATATGTATTTATAAAGATAAAAATTATTAATTTATATATTGAGTATAATATAATTTAATAGATTATATATAATTATTATCCATAATATAAATTTTTCTTATACTCTAAATTATAATTATTCATATCTTATATAATTCTTATTAGCTTAATGGTAGAGCAGAATACTTCTAATATTTAGATCTTAGTTCGAATCTAAGATAAGAATGGTCCTTATTTATTTTTATCTATTAAGGTAAATAAGGAACTCAATTTTAATATTTCAATAATATTGAAAATATTAACTTAATTCTATATTAAAAATTATTAAATATTTAAAAAAAAAGAAAAGAGATACTTAGAATTTGTATGGATCAGCCTACAATAAGTAGCTCTGATTATAGGTATCTAGAAACAAAAAATGCCTATATGAGAATTCTAAATGAAGGAAGAAATACAATTCTAAAGGAAGAAAAAAATACAATTCTAGATAAAATAATGAATATAACAATGTGAAGAGAGCGTTGATTTTTATCTTCAAATGCAAAAGATATAGGAATGTTATATTTAATATTTGCTTTATTTTCAGGTTTGATAGGTACAGCTTTTTCTGTTATAATACGTTTAGAATTATCAGGACCCGGGGTACAATACATAGCAGATAATCAACTATATAATAGTGTTATAACTGCTCATGCGATACTCATGATTTTTTTTATGGTTATGCCAGCTTTAATAGGTGGTTTTGGTAATTTTTTATTGCCTGTTTTAATAGGAGGTCCTGATATGGCAAAAACTAAGGACATCCTAGGATATATTAAAAATAATATATATTATAGTAAAAGTATTAAATCTAAGAATAACTTAAAAACATATTTAGCAGGTTTATTTGAAGGTGATGGTCATATTTGAATAAGTAATCCTAATATAAAAAAAAAATATAATCCAAGATTTTGTATAACTTTTGGTTTAAAAAATGAACCATTGGCAAAAAAATTATTGAATATAATAGGATCAGGATTTATTAGATATAAACCTAAGGATAACGATTGTGTATTAGTTATTTCACCTGTTACAGGTTTAAAAAAAATAGTTTATTTAATTAATGGTGAATTAAGAACACCTAAGATAGATCAGTTATATAAATTGATTGATTGATTAAATAAAAATCACAATGCAAATATTAAAAAGTTACCTTTAAAAGAAGGTAATTTAGCTGATGATAGTTGATTAAGCGGGTTTATTGATTCATATGGTAGCTTTTCAGTACAGCATACTAAAATAGAAAATAATGCAAAGAAAAGAAAAATTTCTTGTAGATTAAGAATTGAGCAAAGGATGCTAGATCCTATTACAGGAGAAAGTTATTTAAAAGTTTTAAAAAATATAGCTAAATTTCTTAATTGTAGTTTATTAACTAAAAAACAAAAATCTACTGGTAACGAGTATTATATTATTACAGCCTCAAGTAAACTATCTTTAAATATTATATTAAAATATTTAGAAGAATATCCTTTATTATCATCTAAATATTTAGATTATAAAGATTGAAAGGAAATTGTATTATTAATATTTAAAAATAAACATTATACAGAAGAAGGTTTAATTAAAACAGATTTAATAAGAAATAGTATAAATACAAAAAGAATTTATTTTAATTGAGATCATTTAAATAAACTATTTGCTTAAGTTTATAATTACTTTTATTATTATTATTTTTATAATATCTAAATTGGGAAATGCCGTTAAAAGGTGTAAACTTTTTAATTATTACTTCGCTATATGCATAGAATCTCTCAAAAATGGTAATAAATTATACCAGTTAACAGATACATAGACACCTAATTGGAATATATATATATTTCTAAAGTTGTATTTTCAACTGAATTAGTAGTAATACTTTTGTATACAAGGGAAGAATGTGCAGGAAACGAAAATAATTTTGAATAAATTTATTAATAGGATCCTCAGAGACTATACGCGAAGCCTCTTATATTTAAGAGTGAAGACATAGTCCATCCGGGTAGGAAACTACTTCTTTTATAGGTTTGACTAATTAGTCAAATGGTTAAAGATTTCCTAGATTAAATAATATAAGTTTTTGATTATTAATACCTAGTTTATTATTATTTATTTTTTCAACTACTATTGAAAATGGAGCAGGTACAGGTTGAACTCTTAAATGGATTAGGGAGTTAATTTATAGTGATATAAATTTGAGTAAACTCTTCTCGATGCGTGGACATCTTCAAGTATACTATATAGTATTATATGTAATTCACTACTCATGTATATTTTTAATATATCTTATTTACTATGGTCAAATATTAAATTATACGTATGTAAAAATGTGAATGTCAAGGAGACAATACGCCTGATTAGTAAAAAAACGTTTTTTTACTAGTTATCAGAGACTTAACGAAGAGCATCTTAAGAAAAAAAATATTAATAGAGAATCATTTGAACAATGGTTAGTAGGATTTACTGATGGAGACGGTAATTTTTCTATAACTAATCAAGGAGACAAATGAGGTTTGAGTTTTAAATTGACTCAATCTAGATATAATTTAAGAGTTTTAAATTATATTAAGAAAGAATTAGGGGTAGGTTCTATAACAAAAGATAGTATAAAAGGACAATATTATATTAGAGATAGAAAGATAATAGAATCTATTATTCTACCTATATTTGATAAATATCCTCTATTGACTTCTAAATATTTTGATTATATAAAATTTAAAAAAGCTTTGGCGATATTAAAAGATCTTAGTTTAAATAAGCAAGATAAAAATACTAAACTTTTAGAAATTAAAAACTCTAAAATTGGTGTTGGTTATATTTCGCCTGCTTGAAAAAATGTAAATTTACCATTAGTTAGTGTAAATTCACTTAATAATGTGATGAGTAAAAGTTGATTAGTTGGATTTATTGAAGCAGAGGGTAGTTTCTACTTAACAAAAAATGATTCCAATATAATAGTACATGGTTTTGGTCTAACACAAAAATTAGATAAAATTGTTTTACAAGGAATAGGTTTGATGCTTCATATTAATAATCCAGTTAGATATAAAGAAATATATAATCATTATATTTTAGATACCACTAATTCAAGAGCCATTGAAAACATAATAGTATTTTTTAAAGATACAATGAAAGGAGTAAAATCATTAGAGTATAGAATCTGAGCTAGATCTTACGTAAAAAATAAAGGAAATTACGAAAAATTGTGTAATATAAGAGATACTATTAATAAAATACGAAAAAATCTGTTAGAAATCTAATAATTAAGATGAAAGTATAGTCCGAACAGTAAAGAGATTTACTGAGTGTAACGATAAAAATTGTTTAAACGATAAATGAAGTTACCAACATATTTGTTATCCTCCATTAGCTGGAATACAAAGTCATAGTGGACCTAGTGTAGATTTAGCAATATTTGCTTTACACTTAAGTGGTATTAGTAGTTTATTAGGTGCTATAAATTTTATATCTACTATTATGAATATGAGAAGTCCTGGTATTAAATTACATAAATTAGCTTTATTTGGTTGAGCTGTTGTAATAACAGCTGTTTTATTATTACTATCTTTACCTGTTCTTGCTGCTGCAATTACAATGGTATTAACTGATAGAAATTTTAATACATCTTTCTTTGAATTAGCTGGAGGAGGTGATCCTATATTATACCAACATCTTTTCTGGTTTTTTGGTCACCCTGAAGTTAAAAATATAGGCTTCGTAACGTTGCTATATGCTGGGACTACTTCGATATTAAGTTTTAAATACTACATTTTTAATAATATAGTAACAATTTTAAGACAATGAAGTAAACCAGCAGGTAACATTCTCATGAATGGAACCTCAGAGACTTTTCGCAACGAAACTGTAATATACACAGAAAATATAAAATCTATATCTAATCTTGTACCTACTCATTTAAAACCTTTAAATGAAGATCAATTTGGACATTATTTAGCTGGTTTAATAGATGGTGATGGTCATTTTAGTACCAAACAACAATTAGTTATTGTATTTCATTCATTAGATATTTCTTTAGCTTATTTTATAAAAGGAAAATTAGGATATGGTAATATTAGAAAAGTTAAAACGCAAAATGCTTATATTTTAGTTATAGCATCTAAAAAAGGTTTAGAACGAGTAATTAAACTAATTAATGGTAAAATTAGAACAAAAAATAAATTTAATCAAATACAAAAAAATATATTAAATCATGAAAATTTTATTGATTTAATAAATTCAGTTGAATTTAAATTAAATTCAGATAAATGTTTAAAAAATCATTGATTGGCTGGCTTTTCTGATGTAGATGCTAGTTTTCAAGTAAAAATAATTGATTCTACTACTAGAAATAAAAAAGAAATTAGATTGAATTTTCAAATAAATCAAAAAAAAGATACTATATTACTATTAATAAAAGAGTTTTTAGGTGGTAATATAGGTTATAGAAAGAATCAAGATACATATTATTATGAGTCTACTAGTTTTGGTTCTGCTATAAAAGTTATTAATTATTTTGATCATTTTCATTTATTATCTAGTAAACATGTAAATTTTTTAAAATGAAGAAAAGTATATTTAATATTACAAGATAAAGAACACTTGAGTGAACAAGGTATAAATAAAATTATTAAATTAAAAGGTACAATGAATAGATTAGATAAAATTGATATTACAGTTTAAGATAAAGTCCTATCAAGATTATAAAAAAGGTCTTGGGTATTAATTATAATAGATTATCTATATAGATAACTATTATATTAATCAAAGTTATTGTTATATATTAGTTATACCTGGTTTTGGTATAATTAGTACTGTTATTTCAGCTAGTTCAAGTAAAAATGTTTTTGGTTATTTAGGGATATTAATTATACCTTGAGCAAGTATATTTGTCCATCAGTATCAAACTCCGGGGAAGTCCTAAAGAATTAGATACTAACATTAATAGGTAACTAATAATGGGCCAATACTAATCATATTGGAGATAGTAATAAGTCTAATTATCTACTAAAAAATAGTGAATGGATTATCGCGGATCTAAATTCCTTTCTAGGATAAAAGAGCAACGAGCAGACGGTACTGAATATATTAATATATTTAAGGTGTGCTCTTAGTAGCCTAGAGATAGGTTTATTTATAAATACTTGTTTTTTATAAATAATTAAATAGATAGGATAGCTCGGTCTATATATATAATAAATCAATTTATTATATATAAATTTTAATATACAAATATTTTTTCTTCTTCGTATTTATAGTTTCGTGTGCTCTAGTTTTTTTTTACGTATTTATAGTTTCATGTGCTCCAATTTTTTTTTTTCGTATTTATAGTTTCGTGCGGACCAGTTTTTTTTTGTATATATATATACACATATATATTTGAAGCTTCGTGTGCACTAGTTTAAGATTTGTAAAAGAAATATGATCATGCAATTAAAGACCCAAAAGATGGATAAAAATCTAATGACTTTTTCAGGTACAGTGGAAAAACCTTTAGATAAGCATTTTGAAGCTGCAGAAAATGAGGATAAGTTTCTTACTTTTGTAGCAAAGGATGCTAGTGAATCTTATAAAAAGGAAGATTATTTATTAGCCTCGAAATGTGCAACTGATAGAGAAAACGTCTCAATGAAGTTAGTCCCATTTTATCAAAGGAACCTGGTACGGCTACTAATTCAGATCAGAAAAAAATGAATGATTTTTTTCTGGGTGATTCAGTAACGTATCAAAAATCTTTACAAGCCAGACATGATAATTTTCAGGAAGGTATTAAAGAAGGTAAATTAAATCTTTTTCCCGGTTTAGAGGATGAGTATTTAGCTAAAGGTATTAAACACCGTGAAGAAAGTAAAAATACATATAATGATTTTTGTCTTTCTGTATTTAAATATGATTTCTATATTGATTCATTAATAGAGGAATCTAACGCTGATATTAACCCTAAAGATACTAAAAAAGATGTTAATGATGATATTACATCAGATAATATTAGTTCTATTTACGATTTAGCAGGAGATGAATAAAATATTTGTATATTAAATTAAGGCCAAAGTCTGAAATACGGGTTTATGCCATGATGTCTATAGGTGTATTAGGTTTTGTTGTTTGAAGTTGAGTTTTGGCTTCACCTCATAGTGATATGAGTGTTTATATTAATTTCGCTATATGCTGGAACGGTTTAGTGCTAATTAGTACCTTGAAAGGTAAAAATTTAATTAGTTATACCAAATCAGCAGGCAATCTGTCCCTGTATTTATTAGAAAGTATAACACAGAGTGCTTCAGAGACTATAAGCGAAACATATTTTAATTTTTCAGCATTTCGTTTGTATTATAAAATATTATTCGGAGATGATGCGAAACATATAACGAATAACTGATTAACTTGATTTATTGGTTTTGTAGAAGGAGATGGTGCTATTCAAACCTACGGAAAAGGTAGAGTACGTTTTGTTCTTACTCAAAAGGAAAGTGCTATCCTTTTCTATATAAAGAAAAATTTAGGTATAGGTACTGTTAAGCATTTTCCACAAGGGAAAAGTGGAAACAAAAATGATTTCTATAGATTAATTGTAGATAATCCTTCTCATATTCTTTTATTAGCCTTTTTATTTAATGGTAATTTAGCTATTACTCATAGAATACAACAATTATCTTTGTGAGTTCAAGCTTTAAATATTCGTTTTGGAGTTAATACTATTATGTTTAAGAATACTCCTGTTTCAGTTACATTACAAGATGCTTGATTATCAGGGTTTACTGACGCTGAGGGGTGTTTTAATGTGTCTATTACATCTAATGCTAGATATGCATTAAATTATAATATAAAAATGCGTTATTTACTTGATCAAAAAGATAACTCTATCCTTAGAATAATAAAAAGTCTTTTTGGATTTGGTAAGGTAACTCTTAGAGCCAAGGGTGTATATCGTTATACTGCTACAGGGTTTAAATCAATGAATAATATAATATCTTATTTTAAAGTATTTCCATTACTTACTAAAAAAGCTCAATCTTTTAATAAATGATTAGCGATCCATAATATTGTAATTAATAAATTGCATCTTAGTGAAGAAGGATTATCCCAAGTAAGAGTACTAAAAAAACAGATTAATATTAATAACAGTCTAACAAACAAAACGGGGTCTCGTACCTTCCTTAATTAAAATATGAAGATATAGTCCGATTCACAGGGTAACCTGTGCGTTTAGTTATATAGCTAATCGGGTAGATATGAGGAATATCTACTAACATTTTGCATCACATGTATACAGTTGGTTTAGATGTGGATAAACTTGTGTCCAATATAAAAACCTTGATATATGCTGGGAACTCCTTAATAAATAGTCCACTCGTATTAATTACGATAGGAATAATCTATTTATTACATTATTATATGGGAGGACAATCAGCAGGAAACTTTAATTTTAGTACTAATGCTACGGCAGTTGCTAAAAATACTTATAATAAATATATTGATTTGGTAAAAATTTCTGAACATTTGCCTAAACATAAGAGTGATTTTTCTGATAATGAATTAGGTCATTTTTTAGCTGGCCTGATAGAAGGAGATGGTTGATTTGGTAAAAAAGAATTACATATAATTCTTAGTGAAAATGATGCTTCATTAGCTTATTTTATTAAAAAATGTATAGGATATGGTAATATTTATAAAATAAAAAATAAAAAAGCAGTTAGATATATATGTAAAGACCAAAAAGGTTTATCTATTATTTTATCTTTAATTAATGGTAAGTTAGTTAGTCATCATAAATATGAACAATTAATTAATCAAGGATATAGTGAAAAATTTAATATAAAAATATTATCTCCTCTAAAAAAAATAAGTTTAGATAATTATTGATTGGCTGGATTTACACAAGCTGATGGTTGTTTTCACATTAGTGTTGTAAAAAGTAAAACATATAAAACAGGTTATAGTGTAAGATTAGAATATTCTTTAAAACAAATTGATAAATTACCTTTAAAATTATTATATGATCTTTTAAAAAAAGGTAATTTATCTCAATATAATACTGGTATATGATGTTATAAAAGTACAGGGTTTAGTACTGCATCTGATCTTATTAATTATTTTGATAAATTTCATCTCTTTGGAGGAAAATATTTAAGTTATCTTAAATTTAGAAAAGTTTATATTATGATAACAGAAGGTAAACATTTAGATAAAAAAGGTATAGAAAAAATTATAAGTATTGCTGTTAAAGGATCCTCAGAGACAAATACGCAAGGAATTTAATATAATATGATATTAAATTAAGATAGTGTCCATCGACAAGAGCTTATTTTACGGCTGCTACATTAATTATAGCAGTGCCTACAGGTATTAAAATATTTTCATGATTAGCTACATGTTATGGTGGTTCTTTACATTTAACACCTGCTATGTTATTTGCTTTAGGTTTTGTTGTTATGTTTACTATTGGAGGGTTATTAAACCACTTGGCTCTCCCTCTAAAGACTACCATATGCTGGGAACTTCTGACAATTATACTACTAGGATTAAGTTTTTATCCAGTGAAAATGTATAATTTTGAATAATCAGCAGGTAATCAATGGATTGATAAAAATATCCTAGTTGATACCTCAGAGACTAAACGTAGTCCATATAATATTAATATATGAAGATATAGTCCGTTAAATAAAAATTCATTAATTCTTTTCTGTAATTCTGGTTTTTCATATAATAAAGATATTCGATTTTATTTTATTTTTAGTGTTGAAGATTTAAATCCTTTAAAAACATATAATAATTTTAAGGAAGACAGAGTAAATATTTTAAAAGAACAAAAAGATAAATTTGGTGTTTACTGTTTAATTAATAAAATTAATGGTCGTTCTTATGTTGGAAGTTCTATTAATTTAGCTTATATAATAAGGAATTACCTTAATACTACTTTTTTAAAAAGTAAACAAAATATTAATATGCCAGTTTAAAAACTTTACTTAAATACGATCAGTATAATTTTACTCTTCTTATATTAGAATATGTTGAACCTCAATTTTTAACTACTAGAAAAACTTCTTTTATAATATCTGTAATTCCTTATTACAATGTATTAAAACAAGGTTATTATTATTTAGGCTACAAATACACTGAGGAAACTAAGGAATTCTTATCTCAATTAACTAAAAATAGAATATATAGTGATGATACTAAAAGTTTAATAGCAAGAGATTTAACAGGTGAAAATAACCCTTTTTATAACAAAAGTCATTCTGTTAAAAGTAAGACAATAATGGTAGAAGCTAAAACAGCTTATCCTGTTTGTGTTTATAATTCATTTAAAGAATTATTGGTTATTTTCTCTTCTGTTTTAACTTTAGCTAAATTAATTAAATCTAACCATAGTGGATGTTATAAAAGAACAAAGTATATTTAGAGGGGAATGATATTTTAGTAATATACCTTATCATATAAATGATACTCCTTTAATATCTGATTGAACTTGAGAAGAATGTGAAAAATTAACGTTAGATATTGTTAATCGCAGTCATAAAAGCTATATTTGTATATGATAAATATAAAAATTTTATATGTAAATATGAAGGAGTAACAGAAGCTCAAATAGCTTTAAATATAAATTATAGTACTATAAAAAAGATATGCTAAACTAGATGTTGAATATAATAATTATATATTTAGCTATGAAAGATTATTAGATTAATGAATTTTTATTTGTAAGTGGTGTTGTTTTAGCTAATGCTTCATTAGATATTGCTTTCCATGATACAATACTTATAGGTAGTTACACTATGTTAGTTTTATTTCATACTGTGACTATTATGTTTGAAAAAAATAATAAAGATAGTTTGAAAAGTGATGGTATAGAAAATACAAATAATTTAATTAATGATGAAGAATATATAAAAATGTTTTGAGTTGGTTTAATGGATGGTAATGGTAGTATTCAAGTAAATCATTGACATAAACAGTCGTTACAATATAGACTTGTTATCAAATTATCTAATCTAACATTAAATTATAATATGTTAATAAAAATTGCCAAAGTAATAGGAGGAAGTGTACTTATAACAGGAAAAGGTAAAAATGTTCTATGAGTAGTTAATAAAAAAGAGACTATTAAAGAGATAATTAAAATTTTTGATATTTATCCTCCTTTAACCTCAAAAAAAATATGTCAACTTAAATTTTTGAAACAATGTATATTAATAAATTCAATGGATTGATATTTATTAAATAGAAATAATAAATATAATGATCAACAATCTATTATTAATTCTGATATATTTAAACTTGAAAAAGGTATTATAACTTTACCTAAT
Source organism: Blastomyces dermatitidis ER-3 (assembly GCF_000003525.1). Classification (NCBI taxonomy): domain Eukaryota; kingdom Fungi; phylum Ascomycota; class Eurotiomycetes; order Onygenales; family Ajellomycetaceae; genus Blastomyces; species Blastomyces dermatitidis. The sequence goes on from NW_025544799.1 coordinate 31,703, forward strand.
TACTTTAAAGGTTGATTTTCCGGTTTAGTAGAGGCTGAAGGTTGTTTTTCTATTAGAAAAAGTAATAATAATTCTTTTTCTATAGGACAAAATAATGATATTTATTTAATCAATGCTATTAAAGAATATTTAGGTGCTACTAATATAATAAGAAAATCCTATCGTAATTTTTATTGTATAGAAATATATAAAAAAGAAATATTAATAACAATTATGAATCATTTTAATAACTATCCTTTATTAGGAGAGAAAACAAAATCTTTCCATAAATGAATACAAAAAATTAAATAAGTGTCATGTGGTCTTGCCACCGTGAAAAAGTTAATAACTTTTTCGGTAATATATTTATATTGCTAACGGTGAAGTCTAGATTTTAATTAATTATGAAAAAAATTATTATTAAAATAGATTTTTTACTTATTTTAATAATAATAATTATGATTGTAAATATAAAATATGCAAAATAATTGCTATTTTTATATTAGAGATATTTTGTATATTTATATATTACTTATTATTGAAATGCCAATAGTAAGAAAAAAATACTAGATAATACCGTGGAAACCAAAAATATAAGTAAAAATTACTTATATTGAGTAGGTTCCGTAGAGACTAAACGTGGCAGTCGAAAGTTTATTAAGTTAAATGATTAGATAAGTTATAGTCCGATCCTCAGGGTGACCTGGGTTTAATATATAGACTTATTATGTAGTTGCTCAAATGGGCCTGAATAATTTTTCTTTAATTTTTAATTATTTTGAAACTGACTATATGCTGGAAACTGTATTTTTTGTTTATTGTTTACTATTTATTTATACGTTTTATCTTTATAACCTAGATGTTAGTAAGAATTATATTCTTTTAAATAGTCAAAATAACAATAATACTATTAATTATGAATTAATGGATACAAAATCAGCAGAAAACTGTAAAGGATTCTCAGAGACTGTACGTCAGTTACCTGAAATTGAAGATTATAAATTTTGAAATTGATTTGCTGGTGTTATAGATGGTGATGGTAACTTTGATATTAGAAAAAATCCTATTAATAAGAAAAAAGTTCTTAAACAAATTAGAATAAAATTACATAATAGAGATATTAGAATATTAAGGCATATACAAAATTATTTACATATAGGTAGAATAATAAATGATAAAAATAAACCTTATTCAATTTATATAGTTTCTACTAAAGAAAATATGATGTATATTATTAATAAGATTAATGGTTTAATTAGACTTAAAGTACCTAATTTTAAAGAAGCTTGTAATTTATATAATATAAATTATATTGAAGCAAATTATAATATAGGATTATATGATTCATATTTTTCAGGTTTAGTTGATACAGATGGAAGCATAGTATTTAATTATGCTGGAAATAGAATAGAATGTAATTTAGAATTCCAATATAATGAATATACATCTAAATTAAATTTTGATAATACTATATTAAACTGTAAACCAACTATTATTAAACGCAAAAAATCTTCTAAGCTAGGTAATTCTAAAGACTATTCATCTATTGCAATTAAATTTCAAAATGTTAATAGTATGCTATTTATCTACGATTATTTTATGCATAATAGATTATATTGTGATATTAA